>NW_003852729.1:190494-193406 GCF_000181295.1 Otolemur garnettii
GTGGGCATTTACTCAATTCTGATATGAAGCCAGTACACAGACAGGCTAATTCATAACCACACAAGAGGAAAACTCAAATCATTTTAAGATGGGGGACGGGAGAATGATGGAGCAGGGAGAGAGGAGGAGGGAAGGGGATGGGTATGCTCCAACTTACTGGGCATAAAGTTAGGGTGTATGGCACACCTCCTGGGCCTGGGACACAATAATAAGAGGAGCTTTACTTAACAAATGCAAACAATGTAGCCTAATTCATTGTACCCTCAATTACTCTGAAACAATAAAAAATAAAAGGGAAAAAATTAGGTAACTAAAAATGTTTTTGTTACATAGATACTTTGTATATAATGTGTAATCAGGGCTTTTAATGTGTCCTTTACCAAAATAATGTTCTTTGTACCTAATAGGTAAGATTTTTGCCCCTTACCCTCTCTCCCACCCTCCCTTCTTTGTGCCCTGGTGCCCATTGTTTAGTTCTCTATTAACAACGACCTCTCTCTCTTTTTATTGCTTTTTCTTACTAAGTAGCATTCCATACTATTAACAGAGTTTGTTGAATTATTCACTTATTGAAGGATGTTGGAATTATTTCTTGTTTTTTGGAATTTAAAATAAAGGTGCTAAAAATGTTCATGTATAGGTTTTTGAATACGTGTCCATTTTCAGGACTAAATACCCAGGTGTGCAAATGCATGTGCATATAGTAAACAAATGTTCAGTTATGTAAGAAATTATCATGAATTTTTTCAGAGCTGCTAGTCTATTTTACATTTACGCTATTTCAATAGTGTGGAATAAATACACTTACTCTGCATATTTGTGAACATTTGATGTTACTTGTATCTTTATTTCCTTCATTCTAAGTATGCAGTGATAATCTCATTATGGTTTTAATTTGCATTTCTGTAAAGGTTAATGATATTGAACTTGTTTGTCATGTGTTTATTGTCAACTCTATACACTGTCTGGTATAATGTTTCTTCATATCCTCTGTTTGTTTTCTAATTGAAAAATTTAGTTTTATAATGTTGAGTTTTTAGAGTCTGTTAAATATTTTATATCAAAGTCATTTGTTGAACATATAGTTTGAAGTCTATGTTATCATTGCCTATAGCTTAGATTTTCTTTCTCATCACTAGAGATTTCACAGAAAAATATTTAATATTTTTGAGGTCCAATTTATAAATGTTTATTTTTTGTGGATTGTGCTTTCAGTGTTAAGATCAAGAACTTTTCACCTAGCTCTAAGTCCTAGCCTGAGGATATCTGCTTATTGCATTTTTTTCTAAGCAGTTTTAGAGTTTTGTGCTTTATATTTCATCCCATGACTAATTTTTAGTTAATTTTTTTAAAAATGTGTGAGTTTTAGGTAAAGTGGTTTTTTTTTCTTTCAACTTTTACTTATACAGGCTAAATTACTCAACTACTAAAAATTTAAAAGTTTATTCTTCTGTTGGATTTTGTTTTCACCATTGTCAAAAATCTGTTGGTCGTATTTTTATGGATCTGTTTTTGCGTTCTCTATTCTGTTGGTCCTTCTTCTCAGTAGTCTATGAATCTCCTCCTCTGTGAGCACCATACTCTCTTACCAACCGCAGCTATGCAGTAGCTTTAGCTTCCAATAGGCCAATTGCTCCTATTTCTCTTCAAAAATAATTTTAGCTATTCTAAGTTCTGTGCTATTACATATGAATTTTAGAATACGCTTATCTATGCTAAAAATACAGCTGATATTTTGATATATATATATGAATCTGTCATCAATTTAACAAAAATTTTCATCTCCATAAACAAAATGTACATGTTTACTTAGCCCTTCTTTAATTTGTTTCATCAGCATTTTGTAAATTTTAATATATAAATCCTATACATATCACGTATGTGGCTATGAATTTTATTTTCTCAGGAGTAATAGAAAATTAAATTGAATTTTTTTTATTATTTATTTATTTATTTATTTATGCCAGAGCTTAGTTTGAACCTGCCCACCTCTGGCATATGGGGCTGGCGTCCTACTCCTTTGAGTCGCCAGCACCGCCCCTCAAATTTAATTTTAATTTCAGTTTTGACTTGCTTGTTGTTAGCATATAGAAATAAAACTAAATTTTATGTTGATCTTGTATCCTGTTACTTTGTTATACTCTTATTCCTGGGAGAGTATATGTATATATGTGGACTCTATGTGTGTGTAGGGGAGACTTTCTACATGATTACTCATGTCACCTGAAAAACAGAAAACAAAGAAACAAAACAAACAGTTTTATTTCTTTTTTCTAATGTATAAGCATTTTTTTTCTCTTTTTTCCTTCATGGTAGCAGCATGAATGTCTGGTACTAAGATGAATAAGTGTTACAAAAAGGCACACCTTTGCTTTGCTTCCCCAGTAAATGGAATTCACTCAATTTTCACTATTAAATATGATGTTGGCTGTAGGTATTTTATATATGCTCTCCTTCAAATCAAAGTAGTTCTCTATTCCTTAGTTTAAGGGGAAAAAAGATACTTTCATTATGAATAGATGTGAGGATTTACTCTATGAATTTATAAGATTAGATGAATTTTTTCTTTACCCTATTATTATGGTGATTCCGTGTATTAATTTTCAAATCCTGAATAAGCCTTTTGCAACTTGAATAAAGTCCACTTCCTCATGGTGTATAGTTCTTTTGTACACTGTTGGTTTTGATTTGCTAGTAGACTTTTCATGGTTTATCATTAGTGTTTCTGAATTGTTCTCAGCTTTCTTTTCCTTTTCTGCTCTTCTCCCATCTCTTTTCTCCACCTCCTCCTCCTTCTTTTTCTTCCTCTTCTCTTTCTTCTTCCTCTTCCTCTTATTCTAAATTTTTAATCTAAATCTATGTCTGGCTTTAGTTTCAGGGTTATACCAGCCTTACAAATGAATAAGAATGTT
>NW_003852729.1:194224-218316 GCF_000181295.1 Otolemur garnettii
TGTTGGGTAGAATGTTCACACATAGCAATTAGACGTGCTGTTCGGTGTGTTCTTCATTCCTTCCTTGCTGTAGAGTGGAGGAAGATGGCAGCTTCCTGCTGAGTTCCACTGATACCAGAGGAGGTGGGTGGAATGAAAGTGTCATTTAGCACCATTTCCCATCCCCTTATTCCACTTTTATTTTATGCTGTATGGGGATGAAGCCTCAGTTTCCTATTGCAATCAGCTGACAAGGGAATTGGGACATGTATTGTTCTACCTGATTCCAAATCTCCCAGCCCTCCGTCCAGCCTTGGTGATGCCAAGTGAATGAGGACCTCACTGTTGGGACTTGCTAACAATATGCAGGGGGCAGTGGAGGGCTGTGGTGTCCAGCCCCTGCTTGAAATACTTCATTGCTGTAAAATGGAGTTAGAGACTCAGTTTATCATGCATTGCACTCACTGAAAACCCTCTGGTGTGCACCTGGAGCACCACATTGCCTGGCACCACACTTCCTGTTGCCACCAAACAGGTGAGTGGGGTTGAATGGGAGCTTCATGCTTGGCCCCACCAAACCGTGAATACAATGTGATTGCTATGTTGTGCTTGACTATACAAGAGACAGCATTGCTAAAAAGTTTTTCTGTTGTAAGGTCACCATTTTCCTGCACTTCAGCTAGGAAATAAAGGCTTTTGTTAGAGCTTAGAGCTTTGACAGTGGTGGTTGTGTTTTGTTCTGTGCCCTTTGATCCCAGGTGGTAGCCCTCTAGTGTACCTCATCTAGGGAGAAGTGAAAAGGAAAACCAGATAACTGAACACCATGTCATTCCGCAGGTCCCTGTGTCCCTAGGAAGTTCAGGACATTTGCTTTCCTTTTCCAACATTCAGAGTCTTCTTACAGTTATTTATGAGGTTATCTCCAAGACTTTTTTACTTGTAAGTAAATCTCTTACTTCGAACTAATCTCTATGGGCTGGAACTAGATGTGTATGGATTAAATTTTAGTGATTCATCATATTTTGAAATATAATGAATGAAATTTTGAAACTAAATGCAAATGAAAACATGTTTTTTGAATAAAGGATTTTATTTTTAAAAAATACTATAATGTTTCACATACGTATTTTTAAAAAAGAATCTTTAAAATTCAAACCTTGTAGCTTTGACATCTTTTCTAGCTTTACTGAACTACAAATATTACATGTGGGACTTGGAGAATATTAATTGTGCTATTTTTATTAATTGATATTCTTGATACCAACTTATGCTGAGTTCCATGGTTACTTTCTGGATGTTAATACTATCTACATGAACTGATAAGGTAGAGCTACTTTAGATGTTTTGGTGATGCTTTAAAGGTTTGGATATTTTTTAGTTTCGGTGTATTAATATTATAATTAAAATGTAGTGAGATTAAATATTTCAAAGCTTTTCAAAGAATCAGAAAATTATGACATTTTCTATTAATTTTTCTAACATTCCTAGGATTGTTAGAAAATATAATTTTATAGGTAGGCAAATTTTGTTTCAATTTACCTATGTAGAGTTTTACATAAAAATTCAACCAGTTTTTACGTTTGGAATTTAGGATGTGCTGCTTAATTCTGACTAGGGATTCCTGGTATCTGTGTTTTCAAAACATCTCTGATAATAATGAATGAAGAGAAGACACAATCAATCCATGTAACTGTGTTATATGTTTACTTACATTTATGATTAAATCAGATTATCTTTTGGAAGAATAAAACCAGAAGAAGTAAAAAATGTGGCTGTCAAAACTAGTTACTGGCCATTCCTTTAGTATAATAAGCAGTATTGGACATGATATATTAATATGTTTTTGCTTAAAAACATTATCTTAAACCAACAGTCTCAGCTTTCTGGACAATATTGCTTTTTGATTGTGTATGCATGAACATTTACATGAGTCCATCTTTATTTTATGATGATATAAATTGATAAAATGGAAACTTGAAGAAATCAACTAATGATATTTTTCATTAATTCATTCAAGTGACAGGAATTAAGACTATTCCAAGAAGCTTTGAACTGAGATTTCTAGAAGAATTAAAGTTTATTTCCATCTTCTATGGGACTTAAGTGGTTTCATCAAGCTGAGCTCTCTTATCACCAGGCAATTTTAAGGAAAACAAGTGAAGTAAAGCAAAAAAGAGATGAGAAACCTTAATTATTTGATATAAGGCACAAAAGAGAAAATAGTGATGACTGATGATTTTCTTTTTCATCCATAACATTTCCTAGAATGTATTAAGTTGTGAATCGTTCTGTCAAAGATGTATAGTTGTGATTTTTCTGGTATCAGCTCCAATTTCTGCAGGAGCCCTATTTTAAGTAGCTTATTCACATAGAAAAGAATTTGTGTAGAGTATCAGAAATTAACAATATATGTGTTTATTTGTATGTGTACGTGTGGTCCTGTTGTTGAGCAATACTCTAATCTATAATCAATACTCACTATTTTCTCCTGGTAGAAACAGGGCCTGAATTCCATAAAACCTGCTTTCCAGTGACATTACCATTTTCAGTAATTTTCCTTCTCTTTTCACAGAGTCCTCATTCTCATTATCTTACTTGCGGTAACAGGTATTCCTAATTCTAAGTATTGATATATTTGCCTTATTTTACATGGGTCAGCAGATTTTTCCAACCCTAGTATCAAATTATAAACAAATCTTATGTCCTGTACATATCAAGTTCCTTAGGTGAGGGGCTTTTCTATAAATGAAACTTAACCCTGCAAGTAAGAACAATGTAACCTAAAAATGGTACCTTCATATTAATTTTATTTAATTAAAAAATTTAAAAACAAAAGACACACTTTTTTGAATGTTGTATGTAGAATTACTTGTGATTTACAAGCTTAATATATCTCTTTTATCAATAATTTGGTTAAACATAGTCATACTTATTTGTTATCAATACTTAGATATTCACTATTTTAAATAGCTTTTAAATATGATATCTACTCAAAAAATAATGATTTTATGTCACCATCATGAAGTTGCTGCTAGAATTAATTTTGTTATTTTTTGATATTTATGAAATTTAATAGTTTTTCTTTCTCCCACAAATTACATCTTATTTTAATCTGGGGGTGAAGGACATCACTGTATTGGTAAGTTTTATTCTTAACTGATAGATGCCCTATAATAACAGTGGACATGGTAGTACAGAGGAAATTCTTTATTAACTTTATTGAGAGAGCTAATGATTTAGAGACTAATACAGTAGAGCTCATTGTGCAACTTACTGTGAAATTTCATGATTTATTATGCAGTTCTGAGGAGCTTATTGAGTGTCCCTATTGTCACACTTCATGATTTACTGAGTAATACAGAAGAGCTTATAGCATAACTTGATAGTGAAATCCTGATTTACTGTGAAATAGTTGTTCCAATGTGTTGCTACAATGGGAAGAGTTTATCTACTGTTTCCTAATTATATACAAGCCTCATCAGGCACTTCACTTTCAAAACAAGTAATATGTCTAAGCAAGATTTGACTACATCTTTTGCAATGGGAAAGTTTCTTCTCTGACTATGAAAATGTACCCTAATTTTTGGATATAGCCTTGAACTCTGTAGGTGGGTCTTAAGAAAATGAAAGGTTGTTTCTACTTTATTCAATCATGTACCATGATGACACATCAATAGATGATATATTTTTCAAAAGACTAAAGTTCAATTTTTCTAAAAACCATGAAGTCACTATCCTTGAAGGAATCAAAGTTATCTAATTATTTCTATAATAGCTGGCTTAACTGTTTTTCTTTTCCGCTTTTACTTACCATTAATCAAAGCCTTAAGGGAGAAATGTTATGATTCTACAGTAAATGAACTTGTAAACTTACAAATTGGTGCCACAACTGCTCTTCTTTGGTATGTATGTGTGTGTTTGATTTTTTTTTTCTCAAATACATGAGGAAGTGCCATAGCCTAGAATGATTTTCTGATTTCTAAATTGTTTCTTTTTCTTGTAGGATTTTTTATTTCTTAACTTTAATTACTTTTAATAAGAAACAGGTAATTTAACTCTTGAGAGAATATATGATTTTAAGGTTTAATTTTACTTCCTGAAAGCTATATATGCAAATGTTATATCATTTGAATCTATGTATACAGATTGATATAGAAGACATCAATGGTGGATTGTATCTGATTATGAAAATAAGTACTGTACATACTCAAATATGATATTACTCAGTTTCTTGAAAACTCTTCATGCTCTATGCAAAATGCAGAGAAGTATGTTCAAACATCTACAAAGAGAAAATATTGGTTCTCTCAGTATAACAGAGAAAAAAGAAAGGAATAGGAGGTTGGAGACTAATCTTTATTTTTTTGACACAGGCATTGCCCTGTTGCTCAGTCTGGAATTCAGTGGGATCATTTTAGCTCATACCAGCCGCAAACCCCTGGTCTCAAGCAATCTTGCTGCCTCAGCTTTCTGAGTATTTGGGACTATAGATGTGCACCACCAGGCCCCAGATATTATTATTGTTATTATTACTGTTATTTGTCCAGACAAAGTCTCTCTATGTTGCTCAGGCTGGTTTTGAATTCCTGGCCTCAAGTGATCTTTCTGCCTGGGCCTTCCAAAATGGTAAAATTACAGGTATGCGACACCACGTTCTACCCAGGGAGACCAATCTTATAGCTAGGAACAAAAGAAAGAAAGTAGTAACTGAACGAAAAAGAGAAAGAATCATTATAGAGCTAAACACGGACTCTGGGGACATAGCATATTTTGCCAACTGGAACAAAGAATAAATTCAGCCATCTTTGTAAATTCTGGCAGGGCATTTTTTTTTCATAGTAGCTATTATGCAATTTAACACAAATGTCAAAAAATTATTATAAAATATAACTGATTGTCAGATCCAAGGAATGACAATACTAAAATCTAATGAACTCTCTGTCTCCAAAATGTGGTCAAGACTAATTATGTAAGGACCTATGTGCAGAGACTATTGAAATGTAGTACATAAAAAATAGTAAATATATAAGAAAAATGAGTATTTCAAAGGAAAGGAGCAGAAATTTTTGTCTACTTTTAAGAAATTGAAGATAGAACAATAGAACCCTAAACGGTAAACCTGAAAGTGAACTCTGCTAAAAAAGGGAGACCAGTGTCCTTTGAAATGCACTGTGGAATACACGACCATCAGGAAACAAGATGTCAGGAGCAGGAATGAAATACCCACAACATATCTTTGATGTCTTACGGATTCATAATTAAAATGTATTTTGCTTATAACAGTCATGACCATACACAGTATATAATAGTTATTTCTATAACAAATGTTATCAAAGCCACTTTGCAGATAATTATTATTTTGCAACTTTACATTTTTACTTGTATACCCATTAAGGGAAGCCCCTTAATGCAGACCTACCACACAATTCATCAGATACGAACATTTAAAATGTCTACTTTAGTGTTTAAAATTCACAACCTTACTCAAGGAATGGAATAGGGTTGGATGGACACTAATTTATTTAACTTCATTTCTGTAAACTACATAGAGACGAAAGACTGGGAGAATCTTATGTTGCAGAATACTTTTCATTGCATCTAATTTCAGTCACATTTCATTCTCTGATCTTTCATGTATTGCTACAATTACTTAAATTGTTGACTAATACAGAGATATTTTGAGCAAAAGGTATATGTGCTGTAATGGCCAAGCATTTTAAATCATCCTAAAATATAATTTCTTTAGAATGGGAGCCTACCCATTTCCCAATTAATGACTCACTTTACAGCTTCACATCCAATATGGAATCTGTCAGAGAAAACTCCGCTCAAGATGTAAATCACCTTTTGTGTATTATGCACCAGTGAGTCCACTCACCGTAGGCCAATTCTAGAAAAATAGGTTATAGTATAGGTTAGCTACCATTGTATTTCTTTAATAAAGCTTTCAGAAATTATTTCTTTTATAATTTCAAATTATTGAGAGTATAAAAGTAGGCCCTGTAGAAGTAGTCTGTTTATAATGAAAATGAAGGCTTCGAGGGAATCATAAACTCCATAGCACTCAAGTGGGCTATTGAAAAAAATAATGCTATTATTGCAATAGCAAACATAATCAGCTATATAAAGACTTTCTTATCTCATTTGGAATATGCACATTGCATTATATCAAGTATTTTACAAGTGCATTATTTTCTCCCATAGGAGAGAAATCCTGTGGGAACTAAAACTTTAAAAGCTTTGTTATGTGTGTATTGACAGGTTATGCATTATTAGATGTATATTAGAGAATCATGTTTTCATGAAAAGAAATAAGTGCTCTCTTCAGCAAAAATGTTTCTCTCTTTCTCGGACTATACAAGATGTTTGGCTTCCTGTGGTAGGCTTTTTAGCCAATTTGTTGGAGTCTTTCCAAGGACAGTCAAAATGAAATCAGAGGTTGCAGCATTTTAATATCTCTTTGAACTGAAGTATTGCTGAAGCACTCAGAAATCTGCAAATTTGCCAGCTCTCTCCTGGGCCTTTGTAGAGTGTTGGGTAGTTAATTAATTATTCTCTTATAATCAACTTTGCAGTGTAGTAGAAACTGTTTATTTTATTAACTTTATCAAATGGTAAGTGAAATATTAACCTGCATTATGTACTCTACTCAGTTTTAAACTTCTATTAAGTTTTAACAGAAGTAGGTAGACAAATAAAAAATAGCATTTAATATAGATCTGAGAAAAGGAGAGTTTAACCAATGCAATAGCCACAGTCTATTTAAACCTCATTTTCATTTCTTTTTAATTCTTATATGCTCTACACATTACATAAAGATAAATAATAGCGTACAGAACTCAACTTCCCATCTTGCTGTTGAGGGCCACATCTGTATTATACACAACATACATATTTTGTGAAAAAATATACATGTTTTCAGAATTGAAAGAAAGAATATATTCATTAATAAATCTATGTCTGTTCTTTTGGATTGAACTAAGAAAACCCAATTTTAGGGTTGTGTTCTGCCATAGGATGACCTTTGTTGTAAAAGAACCATGCACATCCCCATAGAGAAATGGATAGATGAATGGCTGTGACTTCTGAATTTGAACCTGAGTCAGGATAATTGGTATACCTAGAGCTCTTACTAAATTTCTCTTTATGACCCAAAGTTTTTACTCCAGTGAAAAGAGTATCTTCTAATGATGTGATATTTCTCTGTTTTTTTTTTCCATTGCTCTATTTCAGGATAGACTCTCTGTAGAGGAACAAACACCATGCTTGCAAAGGACAGTTACTGATTCTTATTCACATTAAAAGGAAACTCTGAGAACAGGACAATCTCCTGGCAAGCCTAGAGACATCTTGTGACTTGGGGGCAATCCCCCAAGTAACTCAGTGTTCCAGAATGAGGTAAGATAGGTCACTCACTAGTAAGTGTGTGTTAAACATTGATGCTTAGTAGTTCTTGATGGGGGTTGTGGGGAAAGAACACGTGAGGAAAGGGCATGTGGCAATCCTTACGCATCTAGCCCTCATATGGAATTATCTTAACTCTCCACACCTATTGTGTTTGTCATTACCTTAACTCTCCACACTTTTTGTGTATAAACTTAATAAATAGCCATTGTGGAGGGGGCTTGGGGCTACCCTGCACTTAAGGTTAGCCCATCTCCCACAAGCTTATACTTCTAATCCATGTCACGCCATGACCAAGACCAGGGCCTTAGGGGTCACAGCACTCTTTCCTAGAATATAAGGTCATTGTCTTTAGTCATCAGAGAAACACAAATCAAAACTGTGATATGTAATCCCAGTAAGAATAGCTGGGATCACAAAGTTCCTAAGCTGCAGATACTGGCATGGAGGTGGAGAGATGGGAACACCCTTATATTGCTAGGATGACACACTAATACAGCAGCCTCTATGGAAAACAGTATGGAGAATTCTCAAAGAGCTACAAGCTGACCTTCCATTGGATCCCACAATCCCATAGCTAGGTATCTATTCAAGAAAAAAGAAAATCATTTTACCATAAAGACATTTCCATTGGAATGTTCATCACAGCTTAATTCACAGTTGTTAAATGTGGAATCAACCCAAGTGCCCATCAAGAAATGAATAGATTTCATAAACTTCAGTATATGTATACCACAGAATACTATAAAGACATAAAAAAAAAGATGGAGACTTTACATCTTTTATATTTACCTGGATGGAGTTGAAACACACTCTTCTTAGTAAAATGTCACAAAAACAGAAATGCAAGTATCCAACGTGCTCAGTGCTAATATGAAAAAAATAGATAAGCAACTACTTGCCCACAAAAGAGAAAAGCACAATTATATTGTGGGAGGAGAAGAAGGATGGTGGGGAATAGGAGGAAGGAGGATGATTGGTAACTTCTTACCTGCACAACCTTGAATGAATGGCTCAACTACAACGAATGCAAATGATGTAAACTAATCATTTGTACCCTCATATCTACCTGAAAGTAAAAAAGAATGAAAAGTAGAAATATGAGATAGATTAAAATAATTAACAAAATTTATTGGCGAATAGTCATATATATATTTATTTTTTATCATTTCACAATAGCTCTGACAGGCCAATACGTCTATCAAACTTTTACAAATAAACCAAAACTAAATGCTTTGGTCCATGCTGGTTTCACAACCATTATCAATACAAGTTACAACTTACCAAGCCTAGAATAGTAATGTTTGTCTTTTTTATTTAAATACATTTTCAAAATATCATTTTCCCATGGTTTATGATACTATTTGAAGTATTTACAAATGTAAATATATTTTATTTGACAACTAATCTCTAGTTCCAACTCCTCTTATCAACAGAGAAGATCATTTCAATTAGTTCCTATCTAGACAAGCCACATGTTTAATATTAGCAAATATTATAGAAAATTAAAGATAGTACATTTTTATTTTAACTGAAATTACTTTATTCCATCATATAAATATTCTTAATTTCATATGGACATTTCCAAACTGTTTCTTTCTTTATTAAATGTTGCTATTTTAATCACTGCTACAATGTAATTCTTTAAACTGCATTTTTTTATGCTTGCAATATTACAGTGGCGCTGTAGCATAAATACTGAGAAACAGAGCATTTTATTTGGGGAGGGCTTAGGGGTTCATATACACAGCATACTTTTGGTAATTGCTCTTAAAACTGTTAATTAATTTATGGCTTCTAAATTTGACCTTAGAAAGTCTTCCATTAAAATTATATAATATTTATGTGTATACTTTTCAATTGTTTCCATATTGACTACATATTTGGTATTTGTATGGGGTGATGTCCCATAGAAGAAATACATTTTTTTTTCAATTAGTTAAGCAATGTTTCAAATCAATTATGGATAACCCATAATGTACCAACTGTTAGAAATGTTACCATTTTCATATATTGACTGCTCATTTAGTCCTTGACTTTGATTTTAGACATTCTCGTACTCTCCACTGACTATATCCTAACTCCAGTAAATCGTCTACACGAAGATTACTAGTCTATAGACATAGTAAAGGGGGAGGTACCTTTTGTGTACATTATTGCCTTCACTCATAGTCAGCTATCATTGCTTATATTTATGCAGTTTTTTAAAAATATTCTTAATATTCTGGACAAAAGATTCTAATTTCTACATAAATTATATAGCAGACACAAAAAGCAAGTCGTTGACCATACTATATGCCAGGAAAAAAAGCCAAATTCTAACATTGATCCAAAACTATTTTTAATTTACATTTTTTACCATAGCTTATTTAAGGTTTGTGGAAGTTATAAAATGGAAGTTCTGACATCAGGCATTCTCCCTCCCATGTTCCCTAGCCTTAGCATCTAGCAGGGAACCAGCAACAAATGAAACAGACAGAAAGTGTTTTTCAGAGTCTCAGCGTAGGCAGCACAAGGCATCACAAAGCGAAACTTAGAAGGTGGAATATTTCCAAATGAGACAGTTCGGGAGAGTAGGAGCAAGGTGGTAGACTGGAGACATCTCCTTACCAGTCGCTGGCAGGAGAGAGAAGACTCCAGCCACTTCTAGCTGGGGGAATCCTACCCAGAAACATCACTCTAGGGGCCCAGTGAAGCAGAAGGAGGAGCCAGTGAGTAGGTCTGTAGCTGGGGAAGACTAGCACAGAAGGCTAGTGCCTGGGTATGGGCAGTGGCCAGATGGCCAACCCTTCCCCTAAAGGACTAGAGACAGGAAAGGGCTGTTCTTCATTCTTTTGATTTTGGACTAAGCTGCTTTTTAGAGTTGTCTTGGAAGAGATTAAATAACCGAGTGATCTTGAACAGCATCAGGCAGCTGGGATTGAACTCTCAAAGTCTTCGCTACTAACAGAATGCTGCCATTGTGAGAAAGTCACATGAGAGGAACAGTCTGCAGGGTCCTAGAGCATGGCTGGCTCTGACACATGTGCTGAGCTTGGGCAACTACCCTTGGTGTGAGTGGAACAGCCCCTGCACCCACACAAAGGTCACTTCATTGTCAGGGGCACTGTTTGATGTACATCCTAAGAAATCTAGCAAGAGCTTCAGGATCCCAAACCCATAGGGACTGAATGCTGGCAAAGCAACCTCAATCAGCAAACTGAGGGCAAATAAGTCAAGAAGACAAGATTCAGTCTTCTCTGCAACTAGAAAGTGGCGTCTAGGCTCCATCTTATACAGCAAAACCAGCCTGTGTTTTCCACGTATGCTAACACTACAGTGCCACCTCATGTCCTGGCAATATGTTGCAACACACACACACACACACACACACTTCATTTTTTGCTTCTTATCTCAATTTTTACCTTAGGTTTTTTGTTTTTTCATTCATGTTGTTCTTTTGGTTTTGTTTTATGTGGTTGTATTTTTAAATTTTTCATTTTTACTTACATGAAGAGCAAAGCTCTTCCATTTTTGTTATGGCTTGTCAACCTCTTCTATTCTGTCTTTCTTTTTCAATTCTCTTTGGGTGGAGATTTTTCTACTTTTCTCATCTTTCCCACATAAATCTCCCATAAAACTACCTAGATAGCCCTTTCTTCTTCTTAATTATATAATTCTATTTTTACCTTTATCTACTTTTACTTCTTTTCTTTTCTCTGAGAGATGAAAGTTCACAGCATTTGTCTAGTTCAAGGCTCAGGGCATTTGTCCAGCTCAAGGAGGCCATGAGCTCAGGATCTAAGTTCTCCTTCTATCTTTTTCTATTGGACACATGATATTGGTAGGTATCACTGTGGCATAGTGCTGATTTTTTCTATATTTGGCAGAAGGGTCTGGCATTTGCCCAGGCTGGTAAGCAGCCCTGATAACAAAGGTTCAACCCAGCTTGGCCCACTAAAGTCCTCGAGTTGCATGAGTGGGTCAAAGCATCCTGCTGTAAAATGCAATTTCTCTCATCACTCTCTTTCTGTCCTTCTTCTTCCCTTTTCTTCATTTCTTTCCTTTCATCTTGATTCTTTTTTAATTTTCTTTCTTTTCTCCCTTCTCACTCTTTATCCTTCTTTTCCTTTTGGCCTTATTCAAAAAGCCACTTCAACACTTAAGCTCAGAAAAATGGTAATTTAAAGTGAAGGAGATAGTAATTTAAAGGAGATGGTAATTTAAAGTGAAGGAGAATAAAAAGTAGGGCAAGGAAGCAAGCAAGAAGAAAACACATATGAGGAGGGAAAATACAGAAAAACTCTGGCAGCCTAAAATACCAGAACAGGGCACCCCTCCCTAGAGATCTGAGGTAGCTACCACAGAGGATTTCATCTATAAAGAATTAATGGAAATGATAGGAATGGAATTTAAAATATGGATGGCAAAAACAATAAAGAGAATTGATAAGACAGTGGAAAATAATCAAAAGGAAATCCAAAAACCCAACTAAAGCATGGGTAAAAGACTTGAATAATATATAAGGTACATGGCAGAACTTAAGGAACTGGAGCAGTCATGGAACTAAAGATGCAGTAGAAGTTATCAATAAAAGATTATACCATAGAGAATAAAGGATAAGCTTTTAAGCTAAACAAGGCAATAAACTAGGCAGAAAGAAAAAGAGGGAAAGCAGATCATTTGCTCAGAGGATTATGGTACTTCATAAGGCATTCAAACATATGAATGCTAGGCAACCTAGAAAAGGAGGAAGAATGCCCAGAGTAATGCCAGCCCTACTGGGGGGTATCACAAATGAAAATTTCCAAGTTTTGCTAAAGATTCCTACATACTCCTTTTAGAGGGTTATCAAAATCCAGGTCATTTAAACACAAACAAAGCATCTCCAAGATGCTGTAACGAACCTATTCAAAGTCAGTATGAAAGAAATTCTTATGGGCAGTCAGCAGGAAGGGTTAATTAAGCTTCCAGGGCCGATCCATTAGGGTGACAATGGACTTTTCAGCTGAGAACTTCTGAGCCATAAAAGAATGGTCATCTACTCTTAACCATCTTAAACAAAACAATTTTCAGCCCAGAATTCTATATCTTGCCAAACTAAGTTTCAAAATTGATTGAAAAATGAAATCTTCTACTGATACACAAGCATTGAGAACATTTGCCGCAAGACCAGCTAGCTCTACGGGAAATACTTAGAGGAATTCTCCACACTGACAATGGACCACGAGTAAACACTCTGAAAGGAAAGGACAAACCTAGCTTCCACAATAATGCAAAGGATAAAACTGAACAATAGACTGCCACAAACTAAGAGGAATAGAACTCCATCACACTTATCAATTCTCTCAATAAATGCAGATGGACTGTATTCCCCACTAAACAGTCACTGGGTGAATGTATAAGAAAGCACAGGACATTAATATGCTGGCTCCAGGAAACAAACTTAGCCTCGAAGAACAAAACAAGACTACTCCTTGGAAATGGAAATCAGAAAGAAAGCACGACCTTAATTTCAGATACAAGTAGATTTAAAGCAACTAAAGTTAAGAAAGAGAAAGATGGTCACTTCATACACTTCAAAGGAACAACACAACAAGAAGACATTTCAATTCTAAATATTTAAGCACTCATAAAAAAGATGGGGACTTTATATCTTTTGTATTAACGTGCATGGACTTCAAACACATTCTTTTAAATAAAGTATCACAAGAATGGAAAAGTAAATATCCAATGTACTCATTGCTAATTGAAGCCAGTAGATGATCTTCATACATGCTCATGTAAGAGAAAAACTCTTCAATTCAAGTTTGAGGGAGGAGGAATGAGGGAGGGAGGAGAGAGAAGGGCATTGGTGACTCCCACTTAATGGGTACAGTTCAAAGGTATATAGCACACCTTTTGAGTGTGAGACACAACTATATGAGGGACTCTTACATAACAAATGTAAATATTGTAACCTAGATGTTTGTACCATCACCTTAACTTAAAAGAACAAGAATAATAAAATGAGAAAGTGCTCACACCATGAAAGGATACTTATGATATTAGTGCAACTGTGGTGAAAATTAAATGTCTCATGGTAATGAAACTTGGCCTTTAATAATGTATTATTTAAGAATACTAAAATAATTAAGCAATACAGAAACTTGTTATCCATCTTTTTTAAAAAATTGGACATAATTTGTCACATTTAGGTTTTGGTGGCTATTATCCAATTGTAAAACATAAATATTACTTAAAGTTTTTAACACTTACACCTTATAAATAACCTCAGACAGCAAACATACGTAAATGTATGAGATTAAATCAAATTACTTGTATAATTGGAATACTTATGTTAATTTAAAAGTATTTTTATTTGGATGGGATTATGTATGAACATCCAAGTGTGTGTCCTGGCTTCATGTATAAATTTTGCTTAATATTATATATAAAGTATATGATTATCTTATATATGTGTGAAAGTTATACACTTTAATAATTTTCTTTTAATTAGAGTGCTTGGTGTTTTAGTTTTAAATACAAAAATGACATGTTGATGAACTATCTACATATTTTTAAATTACGTTGCAGATTTTATGTGTTATGTGGACAAAAATAATTATTTTTAAGTATTTAATTACTATTAAAGACATTTTACATTTTGTCTTACTCTTCTAATGAGATAATTTACACTATATTATTTATTTATTTATTTTTTGAGACAGAGTCACCCACATTTTATTATGTCACCCCCCCAATAGAGAGCTATGGTGCCACAACCCACAACAACCTCGACCTCTTGGGCTTAAGTGATTCGCTTGCCACAAACTCCTACAGGTGCTCACCACAGTGCCCAGCTATTATATTGTTGTACTTGTCACTGTTGTTTAGCAGGCCCCCAGCCAGGTTGGAACACGCCAGACCCGGTGTAAGTGGCTGATGCACTAACCTCTGAGTTATGAGCACTGAGCTGACTGCTATGTTTATTTAGAGAGTAATTCAGGTTTTGAAAGAATAAATTATTAATATGATTAAAATCACCACAAATTTTTCTTATAAGAAAACACTTTGTCTTTTGATTTCTTAATTTCTTTTTATATCTGCATTTGCTATTAAGCTTTGATAATATCACTACATTAAATGAGAAAGTTTTCATCTATATTTCCTTTCTGGAATGCAAAAATGTTTTCTTGTGCCATGAAAATTGATAAAAACTTGCTCTAGTAACCATCTTGGCAGGAAGCCTACCATGGATATAATTCTTTGGAAGCTTTTTCAATTTCATTATTAAATCTGTTTAAATTTCCCTTTTCTCATAATTAAATTTTGATAATTAATATGCTGGGGAAAACCTCAGTGTCACATTCATATAATAATGATGTACAGCATTATATTCAGCATTTTATTTTTATGATCATGACTTTCCCTCTGTCCGTGATTTTATTGCTCTTCTAATTGCTCATTTGTTTAATGTGACTGCATAGAGTTAACAGGAAGAAGCCCAGCAACCTATTAGAATTCTCTGTGGTTGGCTCCATGTTTGGCTTTGTCTACTCAGTACAGAGAATTTGAATACTGACGATGGCTTGCAATGAAAAAGGTCCAAGAAGAATTTTATTTCCTTCCTACTGGATGGGACGAGCTTATGTCCATTCTTCATCTCCCTGCATTAACTTTTTGTGCTTGTTTTTTTTATCACTTTTTCTTGTCACATACAAAACCCTTTCTTACAAATCTTATGACCACTGCCCTAATTGTAGGTAGATCAGCCCTTATAGTATTACCTGCCCTTTGATATTTTGCTTTCAAATACTTGCCAGATAGAATAAACATAAAAGTAGAAGTTCTGAACAGTTGCATGTTGAGAGTTCTGTGTGTGTGTGTGTGTGTGTGTGCATGCGTGTGTATGTTCAGTTTATACCACTGACTTGTTCTTCTTTTTCTTCTAAATTGTTGTAATTTTTTCATTAAGTCATCATGTTTCCAGAAAGGAAAGAGAGGCTTATGCTCAGCAGTCACATTCTGTTATTGGCCGGATAGCTTCCTAGACTTTTAAATCTCGGTACATTTACCAATTCTTCTAATCTGAGAGCCATGAAAATAATCTTTTTTTTCCTCCTCAGGAATATCTGGCTAATTTTAGTGACTACATTCATTTCGTCTACTCTTTTATCCACTGCAGCTCTTCAGAGCCTTCTCTCTGATCAATAACCTCTAACTTTATGGGATACTATGACTTTACTCATTCAAAAATAAAAATCATCCATTAACGTCCCTGTGCTACACTATTTTTTATTCTTACTAGTGGTGATAATCAAAGTGTGTAACATTTAGGGAGTTATATTATTCTTTCCTGAATATTTTTTCCTTACCTCCTTCTGCTCACCTCAGTACTTCTTCCTTCCTCTGTCCTCACATTATAACTTGATAAGATTTTATTTTATTTGTGCCCATCCTGATACTATGCACAGAAGGAAAAGCATGAAGTATCTATGCATTTCAAATTCATGTTTGATCAGTGAATAAATGGATGACTAAATAAAATCTTAACTTTCAGCCACATTAGAGAATGCATTGCATTCAGGCTAAAGCCTGAAACCTAGGTTTGTCAAAGTCAAACTAAATCATAAAGACAAATATCTAAACAAACCATTTTATTTGGGAAAACAGAATTGCAATCTGGGTTATATAAAAGACCGAAGTGGTCTTTGGTATGTTTTTAGAACAAAAAGAAGGTTGGGGATTTTATTAGAAGGAGAATATTACTTGCCATTTTGAAAGAAAACTCACTGCACTGGGAGAGCTTTTGGGAACTGTTAATCTCTGATTAGGGAATGATGGCAGTAGGTAATAATAGGTTTAGAGAGGGCAGTTTGTTTTAGTAGGTACTTGATAAAACTAGTTACAAGGTTATAGCAGGTTATTTTGTCAGACAGCTTGTGATGTAATCCCTGGGCAGGTTCTTTGTGCCCTGAGTATTTGTTTGGTTGTTTGTTTTTTGTCTTCTGATCTTTTGATTCTAATTTTGTTACATATAAAAAGATAACCAAAGTTCATATAATCAATTTGCACAGTATCAAAATTATCATTGCCAATCCCTGCTTCAGTGGAATACAGGGTTATTACATAATTGCAGGGTCTCTGATGAGGTTCCCTGTAACAAAGGCAGACAGAAAGATATCACAGGTCTGGTTCAACATTTCTGTCAGTAAATACACAAAACATAAAAGATAAGTAATGCTTTTAATGCTTTTAATGCTTTGGATATTCAAATCATTTAATTTTATGAAGAAATTGTAAAATTGAATAACAATATTCTCTAACTTGATGTTAAATATAAATCACAGATGAAAACCAATCCTACGGTTTCCAAAGTAGCTACTATGCTATTTCTCCACCACAGTAAATTAGTAAATAAAATGAAATTTATAAAACATTTCCTTGGAAATGGTTAGTTATTAAAACTTAATAGAATTTGACACATAAAATGAACTCATGTTTCATGCATATATTTTGATGAAAGCTTTTACATGTGGACTTATATTTTGCTACTGTTTTTCAAAAACATAAGTTAAAACTATCATTCCTAAATTGTCATAAAATTAGAGTTTAATACTGAAATAATGGATGAAATATTTTTGATATTAGAGTAGAAAATTGATTTTAATTAGTATTCATTAAGTTATCCAAATTTATAGTTTATTCATTGAAACATCAAATATGCTTCTGTTAGATATCAGAAATACAATTAAATCTCTTCTTTGTTTTACATTCAGCCCTTCATAACTATGGACTGTGAATCTGCAGATTTAACCTACCATATATCAAAAATATTCTTAAAAGTATAAAAAGCAAGTAAGAAAAGGTATAAAAAGTCAATGCATTGTAAAAACTATTTATATAGCATTCATATTATGTTAGGTATTATCAGTAATCTAGAGGTGATTTAAAATATGCAGGAATATTTGCATAGGTTTTATGCAAACACAATGACATTTTATAGATAGACATGATTGTAAATTTTGGTATCACAGCAGACAGGTTGGTGGCGGGGGTGAACATGGGGTCCTGGAACAAATTTTCCATGAATACAGAGGGATGGAGCTAATTGGTATCTAA
Source organism: Otolemur garnettii (assembly GCF_000181295.1). Classification (NCBI taxonomy): domain Eukaryota; kingdom Metazoa; phylum Chordata; class Mammalia; order Primates; family Galagidae; genus Otolemur; species Otolemur garnettii. The sequence continues at coordinate 211,691 of NW_003852729.1, forward strand.
TATTACATAAATTTCCAATTAGTAAATATAGTAATTTATCCAGAATTTTGATGTTCACGTTTAGCAAGGAACATAACATTTAAAGAAATAAAGGCGAGTAGAAAACCTATGCATAATGTTAATCCCATTGCCTAATACATATTAAGCACTCAATAAATTTATTGCTTATCATTGATGAAAAAGTAGTCTTAAGCATAAGAAATCTGATTATCCTCATGAATTCACAAATACAGACTATCTCTAAAAGGGTGGGGAGGGAAATAGTGCAGATCTTTAGCATTATTTCCATGAATCCAATGAGATTAAATACATTGGCTCTTAGTGAGATTTTCATTTTCCTCTTCATTATAATGCTTGTCTTTTGAAAGCTTCAGATAGAAAAAGGAAAGGAAAACAGGAGCAGTAATAAAGTATACCAAACACATCAGCTCGCTTATGTCAGGGACGGAAGCCTGATAAAGCACGCTTTATGCTTTCATCGGTACTTTTTAATTTACACAAAAGTGTTGATTGTGAATTCAAAACCAGTTTCTAAAAGGAATAGTGTAAATGTAACTGCTATTCCAGAAAAGCTGTATGTGGAATTTATGTACATTAGTTTAGCAGTAGACAAACTGCTCAGAGTCGAGTGTGGTAGCAGTCAGTTTACAAATGTATACAGGTGCCTGCTTCAAGCAGAGAAGTAGAAGCAGTAGGATATATAGATTCAGTGATGCCTCGTAAGAATTGCTTTATGGTGCACTGTGGACTGACAAGGTTAGTCTGCAATCCATAGGAGACACTATCAGAAAAGCAGGCCGAAACTCTCATGTACAAGCTAAAGCTGCCGTGCACAGGCGCAGTTTATTTTCCCTCATGGAAGCCTCAGTAATCTCTGCTTGCTTTTCAGCTGATTAAGTCAAGATGGCCCAGAAACTCTCAGGTAATCTCCCTTACTTGAAGTTAACTAATTAAGTAATTTAATCATATCTACAAAATACCTACAACTACACCTAGATTAATGTTTGATTGCACAACTAGGGACTACAGGTTTGGTCAAGTTGATACATAAAACTGACGATTAGTGTGCCCTCTAGAAATATAGTGCAGGAAATTAGAAAACCAAGTGTAAAAACAAGAAGTGCCACACCACCTAAATAAGAAAGAGAAATATCAGCCATCACGAGGTAAGAATTAGGAACTGGAAAGTCAGTGTTTACTGGTCATTCCTATACCTTCTCTGGAACATCATCTGTTCATGTGGATTTGCCATTTCATTAAATTCTTTGTAGTTTGTGTCATTGAAGTTGTCTATTCTTTTTTTGTTACTTAGATAATTGGAAAATGTGTGGCCATTATATGTAGGAGTTTAAAATCAGAGCTTATTTGAAGGTCTTCACATTTCTCTTGATTATTTTTGTGTTATCACTTTTTCCCTTTTGTCCAAAATGAATACAAGATAGTATGTGGCAACTTTTCAATTTAGAGACATAGGTAAAGATTTGTAAGGCTATGGGCACAAATGGGTCTCTGACTGCCCCTGACAGATGATGGATATGTGCTCGCTTAGTGCATTTTTATAAGTATTAATTGTGGACTGGGATTTCAAGTCCATAGAATTTATTTTTAATTTCTTTTTTGCATAATGGTTTCAAAATACACACATTCATATCAAGGTGTACATATAAAGAGTGCTCAGGCAAAAGTAGAGTGTGTACAAAACTATCCATTTTAAGAATGGAATGATTTATTTCATCTTAGATTATACATTAGTATTTGTGTACCAAATCTGATGATGCATAAATAGCTAAGAAAATGAAGAAAAGTGTGTGTGTTCCTAGAAATTTCTCAATTAATTTATATGAAGTTTAAAAAAATAAGTCACAGGTAATATCTTTTATATTTCTAACTAGAAAAAAATAATTTCCATGTTAGAATATCAAGTAGAAGGTAACACTCAGATATTAAATAGAAAGAGAAACCTCTAGCTGATAGTTAAAGGAAAAAAAAATCACATTTAATTTTTAAAGAAATATTACTAAAAGTCTAGTTTTTATAAACCACTGTGAAAAATTATGTGTGTGTGTGTGTGTATAGCAATGATTGCATCATGTTAATATGTTGCCATCTCACCTATGAAGAATTAAGTTCAGAAGTTAGAAAATAATGCAAACAATGAGGCCACTCCCTTGATTATAATTATTTGTCACCCTTCATTTCAAGTGGTGTGATACACTCAAATAAAAATACCAGAAAGACTTCTTCCATGACTTAGCAATTATGAATTGGGCTGCAATAAACATTCTGGTACAAATATCTTTATAATGTGATTTTTGGTCTTCTGGATATATATCTGGTAGAGGAATTATAGGATCTAATGGAAGGTCTATTTTTATATCTCTAAGTGTTCCCCAAACATCTTTCCAAAAGGAAGATTCCCACCATCAGTGTAAAAGTGCTCCACATCCACACCAACATCTCTGGTTTTGGGATTTTGTGATGTGGGCCAATCTTACTGGAATTAGATGATATCTCAAAGTAGTTTTGATTTGCATTTCTCTGATGACTAAGGATGATGAGAATTTTTTTCTTATATCTATAGGCCATGAGCCTATCTTCTTCAGAGAAGTTTCTCTTCAAGTCCCTTGCCCACCCTGTGAGGGGATCATTTTTTCTCTTCTTGCTAATACATTTGAGTTCTCTGTGGATTCTGGTTATTAAACCTTTGCTGGAGACATAACCTGCAAATATTTCCTCCCATTCTGAGGGCTGTCTGCTTGCTTTACTTACTGTGTCTTTGGCTGTGCAGAAGGTTTTTAGTTTGATCAGGTCCCAGTAGTGTATTTTTGATGCTGCTTCATCCGGGCCAATTTCTTCAAGAGTTTTCCCTACACTTTTTCTTCTAGTATTTTTATAGTTTCATGTCTTAAATTTAAATCTTTAATCTAGTGAGAGTCTGTCTTACTTAATGGTGAAAGGTGCTGGTCCAGTTTCAGTCTTCTACAGGTCACCAGCAATTTCACCCAGCGCTATTTGTTAAGTAGGGAATCTTTCCCCCACTGAATATTTTTAATTGGCTTGTCAAAGATCAAATACCAGTAGGTATCTGGGTTCATCCCTTGGTTCTCTATTCTGTTCCATACATCTACCTCTCTATTTTTTGTCAGTACCATGCTATTTTGATTACTATGCATTTATAGTGTAGTCTGAGGTATGGTAGCCTAATTCTTCATGCTTTGTTTTCATTTCTGAGTAATGTCTTGGCTATTCAAGATTTTTCTGATTCCATATAAAATGAAGTGTTATTTTTTTGAGATCTTTACAGTACGACAGTGGAGGTTTAATAGAGATTGTATTAAAATTATATATTGCTTTGGGTAGTATGGAACCCAAATGGCCATCAACCCATGAATGGATTAATAAATTGTGGTATATATACACCATGGAATATTATGCAGCCTTAAAGAAAGATGGAGACTTTACCTCTAACATATTTACGTAGATGGAGCTGGAACATATTCTTAGTAAAGTATCTCAAGAATGGAGGAAAAAGTGTCCAATGTAGTCAGCCCTATGAAACCAATTTATAGTTTTCACCAATTATAGTCCAAGAAGAAGGGGAAAGGAGAGAGGGAGGGGGAGGATTGGTGGAGGGAGAGTAATGGTGAGACCACACCTATGGTGCATCTTACAAGGGTATGTGTGAAATTTACTAGGTGTATAATATAAATGTCTTAACACAAAAACTAAGAAAATCCATGAAGGCTATGTTACCAGTTTGAAGAAAATACTTCAAATTGTATATAAAACCAGCACATTGTATCCCATGATTGACTTAATATACACAGCTATGATTTTATAAAAAAAAAAAAATAGCAGAAAGGAATAATAAAACTTTACTTTTAAAAATGTGTTCCATCTATTCATGAAATAATATGCTTAATACTTTATTTCCCATTCCCTCAAATCTGGGATTTTATTCCCTCCAATACTGAAATGTGGACCTTCCTCCAAGAATATAGACTTGCAGCTGTTGTTTATCCTGGACTATGCACTTTTAGTTCTAATGATCCACGCACAGCTGTGCATTTGAACGGATTAAAAAGTTAAGAGTATCAATTTGGAGGAAGCCATACACTGGCTTCAAAAAGAACAACAATTTTTAATTCTTCAGTTTACAAATGCTAACTTCTAACTCCTGGGGTAGTCATGGTTCGATTATATATTCCTGGAATGCTAAGATGAGCAACATCTTACTTATTTTGATGTTTAAAATAAAGTATTTCTTGCCTTTAGCAATAAAATCTTTACAGAGAATGTTGCATCATACAGACTCAAAGCAGCATTAGAAAATATAATTCTTTTAACCATGATATAGTGCCCAGAGCACTTGAAAAAATTTTAGAACTAACATGGTATAAATTGTGCTAAAGAAGAGAAAGGAAAAAAACTAAAAACAAAAGGAAAAGTTTAAGCTCTTCTTTTGGTTTTTGGATAATGTTTCTGTGTCCAATAAGACCTATTGTTTAAAAGTGAAAACTTTCAAAAAATTGTTATTAAAGAGTTTAGTATATAACACTCTACAAGTAACTTAGCAAAATTGTCAGGAAACATAGAATGCATACCTCCAAAAGGCTGCATCAAAAACAGATAACAGGGGATGGGGGGCAGTGGGTAGAGCAAGAAGGTGCACTACAGATAGCTCCTATGCAGCATAACGTGATGAGATGGGGAGAAAGTAATCCAGCCACCTCTGGCCAGTGAGCCTGGCATAGAAACATTGCTTTGGAGGTACAGAGAGGCAGCAGGAGACTCCAGGAGCCCAAAAAGAGATGAAGCGCAGTGGAGAAGCAGCACAAGAGTGTGTACTTGTGTGTCAACAGAGGCCTGCAGGTTCAGCGGTGGGGGCAGTTTTCATACAGAGCATGTCTGACATGCAGGGGTTTTTTTGTTTTGTTTTGTTTTTAATCTTTTTGGACCTAGACACTTGGTGGTATTAACCTGGAAGAGCTTGGGTGAGCAAGGGATCTTGAACAGTGCCCTGGGATGGGGACTGAGCCACCCAGCAAAGCAAGGGAGACTTTCGTTGTTTGGCTGCAAGCCCGAAGCAGCCATTGTGAGAAAGCTGCCTTCTAGGATCAGCCCTCAGGGTCCAAGGAAAGCCTATATTCTAGCTCTTCCAATAATCTGGGTAGCCACCCATGCAGTGATATGAGTGACACGTGTTTTCCTGGGAAAGCCATTGAATGGCCAAGGTTTGGAAAGTTCGATATGTGCTTATTAATCAGGCTGATGACAGTCTTAGGCTCCCAGTACTGTGGGGACCTTGGGTAAAGAAATTAGGAAGAAAGGACCAGGTCTGCTCGGCAAGACAGAAGCTCCATCTTACGCTGCCATATCAGTGTAGTGATTAGCATCTCAGACTCAAGAAGATCACCTGTTGCCCAGGCAATATATGGCAAGATATACAAATACATATTTTTCTTTTTTAAAAAAATATCAACTTTCCCCCAGATTTCTCTTTTTCTTCCTTTTCTTTATCTCATAATTATAATTTTTCATTCTCTCCTTCTTCAATAGTAAAGGCTTTGTTTTTGCTACTTTTTCTACTCCTGTTATTCTTTTTCCCCCAAGTTTATCCTTTAAAGTTTTTCATTTGTTTATTTTGTTTTATAGTAATTTTTATTTTTTGTTTTTCTTCTATATTTGGTGGAGGTGAGGTCTTGTTTCCGCTCAGGCTACAATAGAACTTCTGACATTTAAGGATCCACCCAACCCAGTCCTGCAGAGGCTGGTAATTGTGGCTGTGGGTCAAATCACCCTACTGAACAACACTATTACTCCTATCTCTCTCTTTCTGCTCCTCTTTTCTTTTTGTCAATTTTTCCTTTTACTCGCTTTTCCTTTTTATTTCACTTATCTTTTAATCTATTTTTTTTTCCTTCTTGCTCTTCACTCTTCTCTTCCTTTTGGTCCTAGACAAAAAGGACACTCCAACACCTAAGGTCAGAGACAAGGTAACTTAAAGAGGTGGATAAAATGAAAGAAGCAGACAAAAAGAAAATACAACGAAAAATCAACAGAAAAATCCTGGCAGTGTGAACAATGAGAACTGAGCAAACTCCCCAAAGAATCGGGAGGTTGCTACCACAGAGAAATGTTAGAAATGACAGAAAGGGAATTAAAAATATAGATAAGAAACAAACAAAGAAGGAAATTGCTGAGAAAGTAGAAAATAGCCAAAGGAAATCCAAAAGCAGAATCAAATAAGGAATGAAAGATATGAAGAATACAGAAAGAATATGTAAGAACTTAAGGAATTGAAGCTGTCAGTCAGGGAACTTAACAATGCAGCAGAAGGTATCAATAACAGGTTAGATCGCAGAGAGAAGAGAATCTCAGAGCTAGAGGATAAAGCTCTTGAGCTAACACAAACAATTGAAAAGACAGAAAAGAAGAGAGAGAGAGCAGAACTGAGAAAATTATGGGACTCCGTGAAGCAGTCAGGTATAAATTATAGGTATCCCAGAAGGCGAAGAATGCCCCAGAGAAATGGAAGCTCTACTAGTAGATATCATAAGTGAAAATTTCCCAAATATCACCAAAGATTCTCACACACTCCAGTCAGTGGGATATCAAACACCAAG
>NW_003852729.1:218545-220202 GCF_000181295.1 Otolemur garnettii
TTTACCACAATAAGACCATCCCTACAGGAAATACGTAGTCCTATTCTACACACTGATCAACACAATGGACCACCAGCAAACTAAACACCCAGAAACTAAAGGACAAAAACTAGCTTGTGCAATGACACAAAAGATAAAAATAAACAACAGATTTTCACAAAATAAGATGACTACTAGAACTTCACCACTTTTATCAATTATCTCAATAAATGTTAATGGCGTGAATTCCCTCACTGAAGAGGCACAGACCAACTGATTGGATTAAAAGTACAAGCCATCCATATCCCTCTTACAGGAATCACATCTAGCCTTGAAGGATAAAAGTGCAAGGATGGAAAACAATATTTCAGGCAAATGGAAATCAGAAGAAAACAGAGGTCACAGTCTTATTTTCAGATACAAATGGATTTCAAACAACTAAAGTAAAAAAAAAAAAAAGACAAAGATGGACATTGCTTATTGTTCAAGGGCACAATAACAACAAGAAGAAATTTCAATTCTAAATATTTATGCACCCAACTTAAATTAATCTTAATTAATCTGAGAAATATGATATCCTGTAACTCCACCATAGTAGAGGACTGTAACACTTCTCTTACAGAGCTGGACCAATCTTCTAAATAGTAGCTAAACAAAGTAAAAAGGACTTAAATGCAATCCTAGAACAACTGTTCTTCATAGACATATACAGAGCAAACCATCTCAAAGCTAAGGAATAGACACTGTTCTTGTCTGCCCAAGGAACATAGTCCAAAATAGATCATATCTTAGGACAAAAATCACATCTCAACAAAATCAAAAGAATTGAAATCATACCTTGTATCTTCTCAGACCACAATAAAGGTGGAACACAACCCCAGAAAAATTTTCATCCCCACATGAAGGCATGGAAATCAAATAACCTTATGCCAAATGACTGTTGGGTCAAGGAAGAGATAAAAGAGGAAATGATTATCTTCCTGGAGCCCAACAACAATGGACACACAGCTACCAAGGACTGCAAAAGCAATCTTAAGAGGGAGGAGGGAGGGGGTTGGCAGTGCTGCCACTTAAGGGAAACAATGTTAAGGTGTATGACACACCTCTCAGGGGCAGGACATAATTATAAGAGGTACTTTCCCTAACAAATGAAAACAGTGTAACCTAACTCTTTGTACCCACAATTAACCTAAAATGAGAAAAAAATTAAAAATCAGGTAACAGAATATGAATGCCACATAGAAAAGAGATTCACTTCAACCCACAAGGGAGCTATCCTATAGTCCAAAACACATAAATTGCTTGGTAATGAAAGTTTTAAAACTACACATTCTCAATCTAACAGTCATATAATGTGTCATGGGTGTGCCATGAACAGATTACAAGTGCTTAAAAATATTAATTATTTTGCTTTGGAACTGGTGAGTAGTTCTTGTGGGAGACAGGAATACTCTGTACCCCAATTCAGGCTGTTAACCTCTCCTGGGCATAATTTCATCCTTTTACTCAAGCATACTTTACTAATTATATGAAACAACATGAAAACCTTTAGGAAATATTGTATTAATCATTTCAATTTTAATATAGGTTTTTCCTTTCTTAAAATACATACACATTTTTGCCACTCTCTGTACATGAATCATATACCTTCCAAAGCTGGTAACATCACAAAATAGTT
>NW_003852729.1:220390-223812 GCF_000181295.1 Otolemur garnettii
CCTGCCACAATGCCTGGCTATTTTTTGGTTGCAGCCATCATTGTTGTTTTGACCGGGCCCACGCTGGATTCGAACACACCACCTTAGGTGTATATGGCTGGCGCCTTAGCCACTTGAGCCACAGGCGCCAAGCCAGAATCACAAAATGTTAAATATCAGATAATATCAAGTATCAATGGGATTATGAAGAAAGATGAGTACATCATTTATTACTGGAAGGAGTATTAGTTGATATTACTACTTGGGGAAATAGTTTTGCATTCACATTATGACCCATTAATTTTATCCCTTTATATATTGTATGGTATAGAAAAATATTTACCAATGTATGTAAAGTGTTCATACGAAAACCCTTCAGAAGAGCAAACGACTCAAATATCCCTCAAGATTAGACCATCCAAATGCATATTTAAAATAAACAACTATTTTGAAATGCACAAGAACTTAATGGACACCATGTATTTGTCTATTTCATGTAACCAGTAAACATAGCTTCATCTCAAGATTAATGTTGAGTGAATTTTTCAATTTCTGAAAAAAGTAATATTAAAGTTACAGAAGATTTTTAAAAAGAGAAAGCTATATTGTTTACAGATACACACATAGTTGTAAAATGATGAAGTAAAATGAAGGGATGATTGCCACGTAGTGTAGGACATTTCTTTTCTCTAATTGGGAAAATGATGTGAAAAGGAGAAATGATTAAGATGGGCAAATAGGATTCGCAGTAGTAACTGGTAGTGTTCAGGGCCACTGCTTTGTAACAAAACCAAAGTTTCTCCAGAGATGTAGTCATTAGAAAAATTGTCAATGAGATCTTGAATTCTTAATCCTTTTCCTACTTGGGCTAAAATATACAAATAAACACATTAGTGTCTTTAGGTATATTATTATTATTATTTGTAGATTCCCTACAGTTTTCAGTATTACTAGGCATGGTGGTTCATGCCTGTGACCTAGCACTCTTGGGATGCTAAGGCAAGAGGATTGCTTGAATTCAAGAGTTTGTGACCAGCCTAAGCAAGAGCAAGACCCTTGTCTCTACTAAAAATAAAAAGAAATTACCCTCATGTCATGGTGGACCCCTGTAGTCCCAGCTACCCAGGAAGATGAAGCAAAAGGATCACTCGTGCCCGGTTTGAAGCTTCTGTGAGCTAGGCTGATGCCACATCACTCTAGCTGGGGCAATAGAGTGAGACTCTATCTCAATATTTTTTTTAAAAGATGATCTATTTCCAAGTGTGCCAGTTGACTTGAAAATTGGAAAAGCAGGAAGATATGATGGACTGAGAACCTGTCTTCTATTTAGAAAGAAGATTTTCAAATTAAGTGCACAACTTTAGACATGACTCCTCCCAGAATTAATTCTCTATCCACCAGGGTATAAGTGAGGAATGTACCTTCTTAAACAAATACAAATATACTTGCTATTGTCGATATCAGAAACCTCAGGGCAAATGATTACTCTACCAGAACATGCTAAAAATTATAATGTAGCTAGACACATTCAAATGAAGAACAGCTTTCCACATTTTGAGATGCACAATATTCACTAGATAAATAAGCACATCCCCAAAGCTATAAGCTGTGGGAATAGATTTTATAAATATAAAATGATGCTATAAAATCTGTCCTACTGAAAACATACCAAGTGATTCCAAAGCAACAACACTAGTCTATGTCCAGAAGGAAAATACGTGGCATTTATTAGGAAAATATGTGGCCAGAAGTCAGTGAAAAGGTCAAAGCTTAGCTCAGAGCTTCCTCAGCAAGGGCATGTCTTTGCTTTTTGTTTTGGCAGTAAAGTTTTTTGTTCTTTTGAGATAATTGTTTTGTCAATTGTAGTACTATTGTACTTGTTCTATAGTACTAATTACGTCTGCTAATATATAAGGTTAAGAATACTTAACCTAATATATATAGAGGTATTTTATATGTATATTTGTGGTAGCAATCAAATTTTAGTGGCATTTTAAACTGTTCTGATCTATAACTTTGTCAAGGATATGAGATAATTTAGGTGGGGGATAAGAGGGAAAATTGAGGATGGAATTAGTTGAGGTTTGAAGATTTGAGTTCAGCTATTCACAATGTTTAAAACATTAAGAATTCTATGACTTTGCCAGTGTTAGACTCATTATAACTGTTCAGTGATTAAGAACAGTATTTAAGCTGAGCACCCAGTGTTATAAAATGCGCCTCTGTAGCAATTCTTAATTGCCGACCTGCTAGGGTTTTCTCTCTGTAACATTCTGAGCTCTTATATTATTGCCTTTGAACAAAGCTTCTGCATAAAGATTTAAAAGCAATACTTTGATGAAAAGGACAATCACAAAAGTATACTTTTTAAAGGTAAAATTTTGTGCTGTTGTTTTATATAAATCACTTAATTTATACCAAAATTCTGACAAAACAAACTGAAGGCATTAAAGAAGCTGACAGAATATGATGTGTCTTACGCTTGGCAATGATGATGTCCACATTCAGCTTCTATAATGACCTGTTTAAAGCTCCAACTACGAACTACTTCATTTTTCTGCCACTCAACTAATGATAAAATATTTTTTTTTCAGAGTTGAATCCAAAAGTGATACCGACTTTACTCATACTCTACACTGTTAGAAAATGTACAACATTATGCCTGAGTTCCTAGGGAGACTGTTAATTTACCAATTAACTCATAGCTGATGTAAAAAAGAAAAAGTAGCCTTTGCTATAACAACAAACTTCAAGTTCCATATTTTTTAAACATATCTATGTCATTGGAATGTGTAAAGAAAATGTGTTATATATGTACAACAGAATACTACCCAATCTTAAAAAATAAGCAACACCATGGATGAATTTGTATGTTATGTGAAAGAAAACAAGGAAATGTCAGGCAAATAAGAAAGGCAAACACCACATGATCTCTCTAATGTTTAATGTTTTAAAAAGTCCAATTCATAGGTATAGAGCATAGGTGTGGGTGGAAGGTTGACAGGGAAAGGAGAAACGTTATTCAAAGGGTACAGTTTTAATTAGACAGGGAGAATAAATATTAGTGAACTACTGCAATAGTGCCCACTTGTCATCTTCCCTACCTCACATAACCTTAGGTAAGTTTGGCATTTTTAAGGAGAACCCCAGGTGATGTTGAAATGAGTGGTGATTAGAAAAATCTTTAAGAAACATTATTTTATGGCAAAAAAGTGTGTCTGTGGTCAATATGATGATGACCTCATAATATCTTTTGAAAATAAAGCATGGTGACTATACTTATCAAAAATGTTACATAAGCCAGGCATGGTGGTTCATGCTTAAAACCCTGGGTGGCTGAAGTGGGAGGATTGCTTGAGTTCAGAAGTTTGAGACCAGCCTGTGCAAGAGCAAGACCTCTTCTCTAGAAATTGAAGTGTCTTGGGATATACATAACAAAGGAT
>NW_003852729.1:223878-224833 GCF_000181295.1 Otolemur garnettii
AAAAAAATAGCAGAAGACATCTACTAAAAATAGAAAAGTTAGCCAGGAGCTGTGGTGATGGGCACTTGTAGCCCCAGCTACTCAGGAGGCTGAGGCAGGAGAATCCCTTGAGACCAAATGGTTGACATTGCTGGGAGCTTTGCTGACCCTCTGGCATTCTATCCTGGATAACACAGTGAGATTGTGTTTAAAAAAAAAAATTCTATATATACATCATGAGAAGAACAAACACCACATGATCTCACTAAAATGTGATACCTTAAAAAGACCAATTCATAAAGATAGAGCATAGAAGGTGGTTCTATGTACATATATGTATGTATATAGAGAGAAACTATATTTCTACATTGCTAAAGAGTTGATTTTAAATGGTCATACTGCAAAGAAATTAAGTGCGGTGATGAATAATATTAGCCCAATTTACTTGTTCAAAATACATACATTAAGAAGAACATCATATATTATCCTATAAATATGCAAATTATTTTCTGTCAATGAAAACTTGAAATAAATTTTAGAATTTTACATCATTGATATAACCTTTACTAAATAGTACAATGCATCAAGTCACAATATGCATTTTTATAGCATAGTGTTAATACTTTATCTAAGTTGGATTATACTCTACTAGAAATATCTCTTTTGATATGTGTCTAAGAAAATGATTTCCAAATGTCATTCTGCTTAAGTGGAAAGCTTAAAAAAAATCAAGTTTCTGTGCCCATTGTCATCTTCCCTATTGGGTTCACATAACCTGAGGTAAGTTAGGCCTTTTTAGCACGAACCGCAGGTCATATTGAAATGGTGATGAGTATAGAAAATTTTTAAGAAACATTTTTTTATGGCAAGAAGTGTGTTTGTAGTTAATGTCATGATACACTCAAGTATCCTTTGAAACAAAGCATAAATACAGTTTAAATTATGTCACACTATTTATGTGTAACATGGATGTAAC
>NW_003852729.1:225227-226879 GCF_000181295.1 Otolemur garnettii
AAATGACAACAAAACATGCTGTTAAAGTGTTTTTAATGAATAAAATGAAAACTGGAATCTAGTATTAGATATTATATACACAATGAGAATGTCTTTCAAAATAAAAACTAAATTGAGGGAAGATCAAGCAGATGAGATCTGAAGGCATGTCTCTCCCATATATTCCCACTGTGAGAAATGCTAGAAGAAAATCTGACGGGAAGGATTGAGAGCAAGATGAAGCTCCCCGTGTGTAAGGCATACTGAGCATGGCAAAGCATCACAAGGTAAATATTTGAGTAAATGAAAATATATAATGAAGTACATGTTTGTTGATATTTTAAAAATATGCTACTAAAAATAATAATTTATGTTATATTTAGAAAGAAAATGTATGACAATAAGTACAGAGTTTCGAAGACAGGATAATTATATCATTAAAAGGTTTTAATAATTTTCACGATTATGAAATACTAATAGTGTTTTATGAAGGTGTATTGTAATAAGTTAACAATATATATTTTAACTTCTACAGCAACCCCCTAATCCACAAATCATGAAACTACATAATGTAGCCTAAAAATTAGTACAGTACATAACATTGATTACTAGAAATACTCAAACTACTGAAATATAGGAAAATGAAGGAAAACGAAAAATGGAGAGCAAAATTGGATGAATTGCAAATATCAATAGTTATTTTAAATGGTAGGACTATATGGAATAATTAGAAAGGAATGAATGTCAGAATGGAAAAAATAAAGGAAATATTGACTATAAGATAGTTATAAGAAACAGATCTCAAATATAAAAAATATATAATTAAAAGTAAAAAGGGAGGGGGGCTAGGCATGGTGGCTCATGCCTGTAATCCTAGCACGCTAGGAGGCTGAGGTGGGTGGATTGCCTAAGCTCACAGGTTCCCGAGTACACAGAGCCAGAGCAAGACCTCCTTTCTAAAAATACATGGGCATTGTAGCAGGCACCTGTACGCCCAGTTACTCAGGGGCAAGAGAATTGCTTGAGCCCAAGAATTTGATGTTGCTGTGAGCTATGATGCCATAGCACTCTACCAGGGTGATAAAGTGAAATTCTGTCTCCAAAAATAAATAAATAAATAAGTAATAAAAGTAAAGACGTGAAGAGATATATGCAACAAAAAGTCTAGAGATAAAAAACATGATGTGCCCGCATTCATATCAGTAAAAAATACACTTCAAGAAACAGAGATTTAATAGAGATAGAAAAGGAGCAATCACAAGAAAGACATAACAATAACATTGGTGCATGTATCTACGAAGAATTTTAAAAACACATAAAATAAACCACAACAAAAGAATGAATAAGAAATAGATAATTTTAACCAGTATGGTGATTCACACTCTCTGAGAGGTGAAAGCGGGTTGTTTGAACTCCGGAGTATGAAACCAGCCTTAGTAATACGGAGATCCTATCTCTACTAAAAATAGAAAAATTAGCACTTATGGTGGTGCACCCCTGTAGTCCCAGCTACTGGGGAGGCTGAGGCAAGAAGATTGCTTCAGACCAGGAGTTTGAGGTTGCTGTGAGATATGATGCCTTGGTACTACAGCCAAGGGCAACAAAGTGAGACTGCGTCTCAAAAAATAAAAAGCAAAAAACAGAAACAAAAACAAATAAATAAAAGAAATAAA
>NW_003852729.1:227050-228849 GCF_000181295.1 Otolemur garnettii
GAAGTGATGTCTAGAACTGATTTGACCTAAATAACATTTTTAGAATATTACAACAGTATTTAAAGGTGTTTATTTAGAAGAATTAAAAATGAATACAGAAAGACTTTTAAATAGCAGGTCATTTTTACATAGTAAAAATTGGAAAAATACAACATTTACATTAGTAAGAAAATTGGAAACATTTGGTGCAATTCAATAAGCAACAAAGGAGATGGAGCATTGATACATACAACAAAATGGGCAAACCTCTCTCCCCAAAGATAGATTGGGAGATAGATACACATAAAGATGTAAACATACTGATTTTACTTATGGGAAGGTCAAAACAGAAGTGTAAAGCTATAGTAGTTATGCTGCAGTTATAGAATTCAAATTCACACTGTTATGATTGACCAGAGAGATTTATGTAAATAAAATTTCTCAGAAAAGAGAAGTACTCCATTTCTTTTTGTTTGAATTGTGATTATATCATGCATGGAACTGATAAATTCTCTCAAACTAAGATTGATTTTATTTTATGGAAATTAGATCTCAATAGAAGCTGTCTCAATTTATTTTTTTAAAGATTTATATCCGTTAGGCTACAATTAAACAGGAAAAAAGTAACTACAACAATTATAAAGAAATATAATTAAAACTATTCAATATTTATTATTGAAAGGACTCAAGGAATATTTGTCCTTGAGGGAAATATTTCCCTAGAGGGAAAGCCACCTCTAACTCACAAGTTCAAGTGTTACTCTCAGAGGGTCAAGAAGTTGCAAAAACAAGACAAATAGACTCATAAAGTATTTAGATGCCTCAGAAACTAAAAGAGATGCTTTGCAGAGACAATGATGGAAGAACTTCTCATTTACTCCCTTCTGTCCTACCAATCTGGCTGAGTAGCTTCCACTGGTGGTACACAACATTGAACCCAGAGGGGAGAGATTCTAAGAAATGTAAATCACAGAAGAACATCGAAGGCTGAAAATGGTGCTGAGTTGCCCAAAGACCACTGGTACAACATCTAGAAAACACTTTTTTTTTAATTTTATCTAGATATGTGATATAGGAAATTAATAGTTTTCCAATACCAACTCACTTGTCCAAATTCAACTACATCTTGTTTTGTATTATTGTGCTAATGGTTCACAATGGATTCAAGGTACTATTTGCCTATGTATTAGGAATCCATCTAAAACTTTGCTTAGCTATTATTTTTGTGAAATTATGTTATCAATTATATTACTTCTACAACACCAATTGGAGAGAATGTCTAATTATTCTGGAAATCTTTATATAGCAAAGTCGTCACCTATATTTTGAAAGTTTGAAAAGATTCATGTAGTATCTGTCGTTATTCCTTATTTCCTAAAAGATAAAGCTGTATAATGGTGTAGAAATGTTTTACTAAATAAAAAGCAGATCTATGGCTAGCCTCTGTAGTGGGTTTTTACCCTTATGAGAAACAAGATTTTTCATATTTAAATATGAGGTAATGTAATTTTATTTAGGACAGTCATATTGCAATCCTGCATAAGATGTAGAGATATGTATTCAACTTCTCTTCATCTGCATCACCTCTCTTACATCTCAAAAAATAAGAAACAAAAAACCCCACTCTTTACAGATATTCTATATTTTCAAAGAAGATGAGCCATAGTATGTAAATTTCTTTTTGTGTTGGAACAGGTTATAGCTCTTGATTATATGTAAGAACATGCTATATCATAAGAGTGAGTATTTCTCTGTATAAAATAATCCATATTTAATAAATGATGTTAGGTGACCTGGTAAGCCACACACAAGACTGAAAT
>NW_003852729.1:231075-233889 GCF_000181295.1 Otolemur garnettii
GAAAAATCATATAGATGTTATTCTTTAAGTAAGAAAAAGGGAAGAGTGAGAAAATGTAATTATATCGGAATATATTTAGAAAAACAAAAAGGGGAAAAGACAACCAGAAAATTTGAAACAGGTTGCCTTCCACGGGTAGAGGAGTGACATGAAAGACATATAGGAGTGATAACGCTCTGCTTATGCATTTTTAAAATAATTTTGATTTTTGGAAGCATATTAACCTACTGCCTATTCAGAATGATAAATCAGTCCACCCATTTAAAATCTCACCAAAAAATACCATCACGGAAACATCCAGAATAATGTCTGATCAAATATCTGGATACCATAGCCCTGCTAGCTGATACAAAGCGTCAAGCATTATACTCATTATTTACAAAAGAAGGATCTGAAGCCGTCTAAAACAAAGAAAAATAAATCCCTAAGCAGGAGCTATCTGAACATCATTCTTGCACTCCTTTTGTGTCTATATTATATACTAGTTATTTGAGGTTCTTTTTACAATTTAATTGTTAGGCATCAGAATATTCAGTGAAACAGACAATTCAGTGAAATCAACAAATAAATTTGAATAGTCAGAAATGTAATCCTTCCTAGAAACAATAGCTCTTGGAAGTATGCATTTTATTTTAGAGAAGAGTGAGCTCTTCTTCACTTGCCAGAAGGATAGATGAGTGTGGTTTAGGTACAAGTATGGCATTATTTTGTTATAGTAATGGGTTCAAATGTATGCAGAGGGATGCTTATGGAACCTACGTAATCAAAGAATGAATTATCTGAATTTAATCATGTCTGTTATGAATTATTGTCTCTCAGTTCTGAATTTACCTTTCAATAAATGCCCTGAGATGAACAACAGGACTCCTTTCCATCTTCCTCCTTTGCAGTGAGTACCTATCAAGTTTCCTTGGTAGAGAGTTCTGGAGGAACAGTGCAGAAGGCAGAGAACCAACTCTGAAAACTCTATAAGCATACTGGTGTACTAGTGACCAGACAGGCTATAATGTATTCACTTGGAAGGTCTCTTACCCAGGCTAATGTTAAGGTTAGTATAGATTAATGCAGGTTATATAAAGCTTCATGATTTTAATATAAAGAAATTGGAACTCCCCCAGGGCTCAGTTGCTGTTATTTTTGCTTTGGTTGCTAGTGCATTTCTCTTATTCATGGAAAATCTGATTTTGTATCTGATCAAGTACCATAAAACTAATCAGAGCAGTGGCCAAACTTCATGTCCTGCATATCTGTAGCTTTGGGATAAAAGAGGTTAACTCTTTGAGAATAGCTTTACTGTAATTTCATATTCTGTTAACCACTGACACAAAGTTAATATTATAAAGTCAGCTAAAATCTGAGTTTCAGAACCCTAACTCAGAGAAAGAATCTGTACAAATTTTCAACTTAAATCTCTGCATGAACAGTCTACTTTGTAATAAAATACCTCAATGTACCAAAATGTGGAATACTGACTATAAATGAGCTTGTTTATTATTGTGATCTTTGCATTTGACCTTGGGAATATTTTTTTAATATCTTAAATAATAATGACTATAAAAATATCAAAAGAGGGCAGCGCCTGTGGCTCAAAGGGATAGGGTGCTGGCCCCCATACGCCAGAGGTGGCAGGTTCAAACCCAACCCCAAGCAAAAAATCAAAATAGTCAATGATACTGAAAATAAAGTTAAAACATTCCTAAGATTTTAAAAATTCAAACTAATACAAACCCTATGATAAAAAATTTCGAGATTTCTCAAAAAAGTAAAAGTAGGCCTACCATTCAATCCAGCAATCTCACTACTGGGTATGTACCAAAAGTAAAAGAAATCATTTTATTGTGTCAAAAAGACATATACACCTAAATGTTTATTGCAGCATAATTCACAATTGCAAAGATCTGGAATCAATCCATCTGCCCATCAATTCATGGGAGGATTAACAAAATATGGTATATGTAGACCATGGAGTACTACTCAGCTATAAAAGGATGAGTCAAAATAGTCTTGATTCCAGTGCCATAAAGAAACATATATCTAGATGATAATAATAAAATATTCTAACTTAAACAGTTCAAAGTAAAAGAAATAAAATGTAATCATTATACAATAAGCTGTTCTTTAAAGTAATACTGATTTAAATTTTTTTAATGGCAGAAAGAGAGAATTTATCTGAATTTTCATTTCCCTTTCTATACTTATAAAATATTAAAGAAATGAAATTCAACAGAGAGTAAAAATGATGGATAAAAACAGAGAGAGAACATTAACATATTGAAGTAAGCCATTAATTAAACTATGACAATAATATCTCTTGATATTACTGTATAGCAGGCCTCTGAAATAATATCAATTTTAATAAGTTTGGTTATTTTCTTGTTATTTCCATGTTTTAGGGAGATAATTTCTCTTTTTTGCAGAAACTTTAGACTGAAAGAGACCATCATTCTCTACCTTCTAATGAAAGGATTCTCATTTTTCAGACTTAATTCATTTAGATTGTATTGAGTCCTCAGATATCTAATGTTTCCTTGAAAATAAACAAATTAAAGAGTCAGGAACAATGGCTCATTCCTATAATCCTAGCACTTTGGAAGGCTGAGGTGAGAGAATTGCTTGAGATCAGAATTTAGAGACCAGCCTGGGCAATGCAAGACCCCCCATCTTCAAGAGAGGAAAGGAAAGGAAAGGAAGGGAAAGAAAAGAAGAAAAGAAAAGAAAAGACTTCTTTAAATGTCTGTACTTTTTATGGCACCTTCTGTAGAGTATTTCAAATTCTTCAGTTTATTTTAGTTGCATACAGAGTTTTGATCATTG
>NW_003852729.1:234345-237605 GCF_000181295.1 Otolemur garnettii
GAAAGTGATACAACAAATGAATATTAGTTTTATTATCTGTAACTCAAAGTTACATTGAGGATTATTTTTAAAATACCATATTACATATATTATACTAAACTCTTAGAATAAAAGCAATTAATTTAAATATTATTTCTAACAAGAAATTGTAGATGCAATATGAATATGTAAAATAAAATTTAAAATATCTGAATTAAATGATACTATTTAAATACTGTCATGAGTATATATGTTGGGCTCAATAGTTTTCATATACAGTTTAATTACAAACAACCTTTTTATTTTACCAAATTATGATGACCAGCAGATCACAGAGAGCATTTTAACCTCAAAGGTAAAAATAAACAGGAATAAAGTTTAAACCCAAATAGCCAAAGCAATCTTGAGCAAAAAGAATAAATCTGGAAGGATTACATTGCTAGATTTTAAAATATACTATAAGGATTTGGTAACAAAAACAGCATGGTACTGATATAAAGGTAGAGATATCAAGCAATGAAACAGAATAGAGAACCCAGAGACAAAACAATTTAGCTATGATCAACTGATTTTCAGTAAAACAAACAAAAACATACATTGTGGCAAGGACACCCTATTCAAAAAATGGTGCTAGGAAAACTGGATAGCCACATGCAGAAAAATGAAACAAGATCCCTATCTTTCATTAAATACAAAAATCAACTGAAAATGGATTAAAGATTTTAGCATGAAAATTAAAATAAAAAAATGAAAGAAAATATAGGAGAAAGTTCTAGACATTGGACTTGGCAACAAATTTAAGACTATTTCTCAAAGACAAATAGAGTAACAACAAAAATACATTGATGGGATGTTACTAAATTAAAAAGTTTCTACACAGCAAAGGAAAATAGACAACCTACAGAATGTGAGAAACTATGCATCCAATGAAGAACTGACATCTGGGCTCGGCGCCTGTGGCTCAAGCGGCTAAGGCACCAGCCACATACACCTAAGGTGGCGAGTTCGAATCCCCAGCCCGGGCCCACCAAACAACAATGATGGCTGCAACCAAAAAATGGCCAAGCGTTGTGGCGGGTGCCTGTAGTCCCAGCTACTTGGGAGGCAGAGGCAGGAGACTCGCTTGAGCCCAGGAGTTGGAGGTTGCTCTGAGCTGTGAAGCCATGGCACTCTACCCAGGGGGATAGCTTGAGGTTCCGTCTCAAAAAAAAAAAAAAAAAAAAGAACTGACATCTGAATCTACACTCAAACAAGTAAGCAAGAAAAAAAATAATGTCATCAAAAGTAGGCAAAAATGATCTACAGATTTTTTTTTCAAAAGAAGATAAAGGACCAGTGAGCATAAAAAAATTATCAATATCACTAACATTGGGGGAATGAAAATTAAAACTACAATGAGATACTACTTTACCCCTTTTAGAATGGCCATTATTAAAAAATCAAAACAATAAATATTGGTGTGGATTCTATTTAGAAGAAATGCTTCTACGCTATTGTAGCGACTGCAAATACAGTCTCTATGAAAAACATTGGGGATATCCTTCAAACAATTGAATGTATGTCTACTGTCAATTGAACAATCCTCCTACTGGGTAACTACTCAAAGAAAGCTATATCATTATATCAAAAGTCACTAAAACTTAAATGTTTATTGTAGCACAATTCACAGTTGCCATGGTGTGGAATCACCCTAAGTGTCCAGCAACTAATGAGTGGGTAAGGAAAAACAAACATACAAACACACCCCGTGGAGGATGACTTAGCCAAGAAAGGAATGAAGTAATGCCCTTTTTTGCACGTTGGATAGAACTGGAGTCCAGGATCCCAAGAGAAGTATCTCAAGAAGGTAGAAACAAACACTATAAATTCTCACTAATAAGTGGGAGGTAATGGGTATACACTGTCATAAAGTGGTGTAAAGGGTGTTGGAAACTAACAGGAGAGTAAGCAAAGGGTGAGAGATAACAACTGACCTCCTGGGTAAAATGTACAACATCCTGGTTGAAGGCATATTAAATGCCCTGATTTTAGCATTATACAATTCATCCATATAACAAAAATACTTGCATCCACTTAAAACATTGAAATATAAAATAAAATATGTATACAACAAACGTGCTGTTTTCACCATCACCAAGTCCTTTATTGTGTCAAGGGTGTCCAAACTTTTAGCTGCTCTGGGCCACATTGGGAGATTAAGAGTTGTGTTGGAGCACACGTTAAATGCACAAAAACTAAAAAAGCTGATGAGGAAACAGAAAGGACCACGCACCATTGTTTGGTATGCAGAACCACAGCTAAGCAAAAACGTTCTCACAGTACATGCTCCTCAATGTTCTGCTCCTACTCACAGAGCAGCTTGTTCAGACAGTCTTCTAAAATTGTTGAGTGGGTTCCAAGTTAGCATTCAAGAATATAGAAAATGTACATATCTTGGTGATAAAACATCCTTTTTTAAAATATTTTTTTATTATGAAAGTAAAAGAAAAGTGAGCAACATAAAACTAGTGGGATGTTTGACATTGTATTTGAGAAAACAACTGGTTCAAAGGAAGTAGTTGCAATTCTCAGTGAGTTCTCAAAGTGCTCATTAGATATATCAGTTCTAATTTTACACTTAATGTTTGTTATTCCTGAAAATAGTTGCCTGCAAATGTAGGTGCTACCAAAAAGTTATGACTTGAGTAAGGTGTGATTGTGAAACAAGGGATAATTGTCTCTGGAAAGATAAGACCTATAAAAGTCCAATCAAAAAAACAGGCAAACTTTTCTATAAGCTGAGTATCATATTGCAGCTCTATGCATTCCATTTGAAACTTTGTGGGCAACATACTTAGGCTGACTGAAAATGGAGTTGAAAATGCACCAAAATATTATTTTCACAGAAATCTTGAAATCTACTTTCAAATTCTTGCATCAAATTAAAAAGCAAAGCTGTATATTTTTTGCTGTTCACAGGACTGCGTTTAGTGAATGTGGTGTAATGCATAAAATTGTTTTCCTTAATTTGAGTTTGTCATAATTTCAGTTTCATTTGTAATGCTATCATGGTTTCAAAGATTGTATTGATAAATTGGTGTTCAACTTGAAGTTGCATGTTTAGCTCATTTAAATAAGCTTTTAATTCCTACATGTAAAAGACTGAAATTGGACCCACATCTCTCATAACTTACAAAAATTGATCAGGATGGATAAAAAATGTATTCTAAGAACATGAAACAAAAATCCTAGAAGAAAGTGTGGAAAAACTCTGGATGATATTAGCTTAGGGAAAGATTGTA
>NW_003852729.1:238740-239589 GCF_000181295.1 Otolemur garnettii
AAATAAATAAGCTGTTAAATCCACAAAAATTGCTAAATCTGTAAACCAGCTCTCATTGTCAAGTTCTAGCACAAATTTGGTTTTTGATACCATAAACAATTTGATAACATTTCCCAAATCAAAAAATCCTTCCAATATTTGGTCTTTACACAGCCATCTCACTTCTGAAAAGTGAACGATGTCAGCTTAGTCATCAACAATACTTTTAATGAATTCCTGGAAATGGCAATGATTCAACCCCTTGGCTCTTAGGATTCAACCCCTTGATTCTTGTGTCTCTAATGTGATATGCATGACATTATCTAAGATTTTGCACATAAATTTTCTTGTTGTGCTAGGAAATGATATTTCATTAAACTTGAATTTTTGCAGCAACTGCATCATCTTCCATTAATTTTACAAATTCTTCTCTTAGCTACCATTGCTGGGGCACCATCAGTAGCTATACCAGATATATTGACAGTGGACAAAGATATCACTTTAGGATGAATTTACTGCTTTGTATAAATTTCTTGATTTAGTAAGCCATTTCTTCAGTGACATTATATCCATCACTGGAATCTCTAGTAAAAATGGCAAGTCGAAGAGTACATGTAACATCAGTGTTGTCATCTATCACTAAAGCATAAAATTTTAAATTAGTAGCTTTATTCTCCAAACTTATTTGAATAGATTTTCCAACTTTTTCAATTCACCTGGGTATACACTGGTGAGTCAAACTGATTTTAGAAATATCCCCCCTTTTTAAGGGAAAATTATATTGACCATGCTTTCTATACATTACTTAATAAACTCAACATCAGCAAATGATTTTTCCCATTAAATATGCTACCATATAACTTGCTTTTA
>NW_003852729.1:242341-255044 GCF_000181295.1 Otolemur garnettii
CACAGAAAAGAGAATACTCGCATAAGTGAAATGCTCTGGCAGGAGCATTACTGGATTATGAGAGAAAGGAGTTTTCCTGAGAACAAGAGCATGACACAGACTGTAAGATTAGGCAGACTTGATTAAATATTTATAAAGTGATTTATTGATGCTAAAGAAATGTCTTATATAATCTTGATCCTATATTTTCAACTGTTCATCCAGTCATTATACAAATATATTTTGAATTAAGGAATTAAGGAGGGGAAAGAAGTAAAAAAAAAAAAAGACAGACTTGATATGCAAAAAAAAATTAATTCTAATTTAACCTATGGTAAGTGGCATGAAAAAAATAAAGCTCAGTTACAAGACAGAGGTAGAAATGCTATTTTATTTATGATGGCCAAAGAAGTCCTCTTAGGGGAGATGATATTTGAACAAACATGAACAAAATGAAGAATAACCCTCATGGTTTTCTTAGGATAACAATTTAGGATAGAAAATGGCAAATGTGATTCCATGGATGGGCTTTTACTTGGTTCTAGGGAGCAAAAGGGCCATTGTGGCTTCAGTAGACAGGAAGCAGAAAATACTGGTAGAAAATTATATCAGATAAGTTGCAGAGAGAAAATTTGTTCACAGTCTCATAAGTCATAGTACAAATGTGGTGGAACCATGAGAACAATTTTGAGCAGAAGTTGCAAAACACTGTAAGAGAGGCAAGCGAAAGCCAAGTAAAGGGGTTAAGAATCTAAATCTAAGAATTAATCAGAGAAAGCATATGTAGATAAAGAAAGTTACAAAATGAAATATCCATGTAAAGAAATTTGTGTTTGGTAAGAGGAGTGATACCCAGATGCCTTGTTTAGAAACAGGAAAGGAAGGGTGGATGAAGGCATCTACTAGTTGGGTTTGAAGAATGACAATAAATCTCAGTTTCACCCATTTTCTAGCATAATTATTAATAAAACTTCTTTTCATTTGCAAAAGTGTTTAGTTTAGAAAATTAATTATACAGTCATCCAAAGTTAATGAGTAAAGCAGAGGGCCACTCAAAATAACCACAGATAATTCTTATGAAGTAGGAAGTCAAAACATGTATGAGAATATGGGTTGTGCTTTGCATTTGTGTGTGGTATGCATGGGCGTGTGTGTGTGTGTATGAAGGGACAGACATCCATGGTAAAAATTTGGATTAGTTCTCGGAATGATCAACAGCGCATAATGAGTATCTATGTGTTTGTGTCTATACATAGTTTTAAAATCCTTTAACACGGCATATGGTCATTACCAAATACAACCAAATTTAAAGCTCTTGTTCTTGAGAGTTAGCATCTTTAGGGAAGTCTTAAATTACTGAAAGCAAGTACATTACTTCTAAAGTGGTTACTTTCATGCACTCTAAAAATATATTTCAATGCCCTGGTAGCATAAAAGAGGAGGTCTATTTTATAACATATATATGTGCGTCTGTGAAATATGTATT
This sequence comes from Otolemur garnettii, assembly GCF_000181295.1. Taxonomy (NCBI): domain Eukaryota; kingdom Metazoa; phylum Chordata; class Mammalia; order Primates; family Galagidae; genus Otolemur; species Otolemur garnettii. The sequence goes on from NW_003852729.1 coordinate 243,807, forward strand.
TTTGAAATATATATCTCTATATATGGATACATATATATATATATATATATAAAACTGTGTGTGTGTTTGTATTCTAAAATTGTATCTGGTGCTGTTGCATGACTATATGCAGTAAGAAGAAAGTTACAGTTGTTAATTAATTTAGGAAGATTCTTGATTTTTGGACATTTTATTTCCAGTAACTATAATTAGTATTAATCACAACATTAACACTTATAAATAAACTTATTACATGTTCTCTGACATACAAATAAGTACACTTACATATCAATAATCTATGTATGAGATTATGCTTAAGAAAGGAAGAAAAATATAAGGAAATGTATAATAATTTCTATTTGTTAGGCAAGTTTAGATTTATTACTGCATTTTCAAGTGTATATTGGTGGCATCTGCTGTTACATATATAATTAATTTTGTGCTCATAGTGAAGCAGCTGGAGAGAAGCAATCTGCAAACTCAACTACCCAGTAAAATATACCTTATAAATATCAAAGACAGAAGTTAAACTCAACTTGAGAATAAATAAGCCTTTTTCCTAATTGATTCCCTAATAAGTATATATTTTTGAGGCAGTATTTCTTTAAAATACTTAACATTTTTGTATTCTATGTTTGCCTAAAGCTACAGTATGTAAAAATGCTCAGAATCACAAGAGAAGCTCTTATTCAAATGGGAAAAGGCAAGTAATGTACAAAAACATAATCATTTTTGAAGAATATCTCTTTTGGAAAATAACTAAATTTGGTGTGAAAATAACAGAAGCAAAGATTGGCCTAAAACATGTTAAATATTCAACATACTTACTATAAAGGTTTTTATATAAATCTATTTCATAAATAATAAACTAAATGATGTTCTATTTGAATATTAAAATAACATTTTTTAAGATAGATAAAATTTCAGTAACATATTCTTCTTAAATTCCATTTAAGACACCTATCATTTTAACAGGTAAATTATCAAATTGAAAGATATTCATAGAAGACATGCTAAGGTGTCTGGCACATTTCTCATAATAAAAAGTATGAAAGTGGCATTCTAAATTATACAGACATATATGGTCATTACTTGACTGTGATACCTATGATGATATTGATGATCAAATTTCAAAATTATATTTCTAAAGACTAAGTTTAAGAAAGATAGAAAACCTTCAGATTATTTAATTAGATTCAATTATTCGTGGTACAATTTTGTCCTATAAGATAAATGGAAGGCTACCAACTCTCTGATCTTATCATCTTCTCTTATCTTACTCATCTACTTTGTCATATGATTTTGAGCATTATAGTTCAATGCACTGTTTTGTGAGAAATAAGTAACTTCCTATGGGATTTTGGTGGTAGATATCTACATTAAATTAAAATAGAATTTCTAAGTAAGAAAATTATTATATAGAAAGAAGAGTAGGCCCTTCTCAGATGGTGGAATAAAAACCTAAAAATCCACTGGTTGATACAACCAAGGAGAACCCAGACAAATTGTCTAAGTTGACTTTTTCATAACTATATAAATTAAGCAAAAGCCTTCAACAATCTGAAAATAATTTATTCAAGAAAAAAAATCAACTGTATCTTGTAAAGAGCAATAAGCTTTGTAGCATTTAAACTTGTATATTCCCATCCAGCTCTTTCCATTCCCCAGTATCCTTGAAAATCAACATAACTGCAAAAACCAGCAGCCTATTAACCACTGGGGTCAAGAGCAGGCCATGTGCAAAGCAGGTGGGAAGCTCTTCCAAAGACCTCATCACCAGCACATAGTCACTTAGAGACCAATATGGCTGCTCTTTGGAAAAGTCCCTTTTAAAGGGCTTGTCTGTCTTTAACCTGATTCAGAGTTGGCTAAGTGAAGGGGAAAAAAAAAGAAAGAAAAAGAAAAAAATGACTTTCCAGCTTGTTTGTCAAAGAAATTGGTGTCTATTATTTAACATAATAATAATATTATGCTGCTAGTTAGATGCTAGTTAGAATAAACAAAACACTAGCCAAAATTATAAAAGCAAAATGAAAATCTTGGAAATTATATTAGCCATAGTGTTTAAAATCTCTGCTTTATTTCTTGGGGAATAGGAGATCATGTCCATGTGCAAGAGTGTGCAATTCCCTATTAAAGACCTGTATAGCCCTAACTTTTACATTTGGCTAACTTTAATGCTCTACTAAGAAGGAAATGAAGACTTAGGCAGAGACATGAAGTGCCAGAACATTGAGAGCATCTTCCAACACATAGTCAAAGCTGCTTGGCAAAGAGCCAGAGACCTATTAGTTCAAGACTTTGAAGAAAGTTCTGGTTTAATAATCAGCTGATTACTATTCTAACTTAACATAGACACACACAAAAAAAGAATGCACAATGTACATATTAGTCCAGGAATATTAGTCACTAAACAGTTAGCTAAAATAGCAACTCACCTCAAGGATTTGAAGACATATTGCCAAGCATAGCATATTATATTATTTTAAATATTATCAACCTTTAAATCAAATTGATTAGATATGCAAATAATGTATGGCCAGCATATAGGAATGATGTAAGATAAAAACAACAATGATAACAAAACCTCAAAATATATATCACAATGCATAGAAGATGTCTTTGATGAAGCCCACGTATTGGACTTACGAGATAAAACTTTCGATCATTTATAAATATTTTCAAAGAAGTAAAGGAAACCATGTCTAAAATAGCAAAAGATATAAGAAAATAATCTGTCACTAAAGCAAAAAAAAAAGATAGAAAAGATAGAAAATGGTCAAATAAACACAAATAGATACTTTGAAGTTGAAGAATATAATAAATAAAATTATAATTTTATTTATTATAGAGAAGCTATAACAAAAACTTTAGTTAGCAGACAAAAGAATCAGCATAAAATTTTATTTATTATAGAGAAGGCCAACAAAAACTTCAGTTAGCAGACAAAAGAATCAGTATACTCTGTAGTCTTGGCTACTTGGGAGGCGGAGGCAAGCAAATCTTGTGAGCTCAAGAGGTTTCTGTGAGCTATGATGCCACAGCGCTCTACGGAGTGTGACAGAGTGAGACTCTGTTTCAAAAAAAAAAATAGAAAAAAGAATCAGCATACTTAAACATAAATCAATTTATGTTAGCCAGCATGAATATCAGACAGAAAAATGAATAAGGAAAAATGAGCAACATATCAACATATGAATATGGGAGTCCGAGAAAGAACGAATGGTGAGAAAGGAACAGAAAGAACATGTTTTAAGTATTATTGGCTAACCTCCTGCCATCTGATGAAAACAGGGATCTCTAAGTCTGCTGCAAGACACCTGGAAGAAAGGTCTGTTTCTCACTCTCCATAGAAGCCTCAGTGCATTCACTGAATTCTCTCTCTCAGCATCTGTGGGTAGGGGAAAAGTGTCTCAATCTGGATAGAGCAAAGCTAGCACTCCGGTTGTGTCCACCCCTCTCTCTGCAAGGCTGCTTACTTAGAAAGTCCAGGAACTGAAATCATGCAGATCACTGGGATCCACTGGACCCCTGCATCTCTTGCAGTTTGGGCCAGAGTTGGGAAATGTCTGTTTGGGACAAGCAAGATGAAACCTGAGGAGCTGAAGTCCTTGAGGAGGATAAAAGTGTATAGCGAATAGTGAAATAATATGGCTCCTTTTGTCCTAGTATGGAACCGTGGAGATGGGCGACACCCAGGGAGGTTGGGAGCTTGGTGTCCTGTCCACAAGAAGTTAAGTTCCCAGCACTCTTGCATGGCAGCCTCTGGGCTGCGCAGAAAGTTTCTCCAGCAGCTCAAGAACCCACCAACTGTCCGAGATGCTAACAAGTTAAAAACAAACCACTGCACCTACCATTCTCACCAAACTCTAAACCTATTGGCAATTGATCTTTGCCTACACCTTGCTCCTTCCTATTATGCTCCAGAACTTCTTTACATGTAGTCTCTTGAAGGCACCCTTCAGTCAGACCCACACCGGATCTAAGTTTGTCTGTATATTCATTTTTTCCCTTTCATCTAAAACTTCATTCTGATATGCTCTAACAGTTGGTGTCTCTGGTTATCTATCTTCATATCTAAAAACTCAACAAACATGGAAATTAAACAAAACAATCCCAAATAACACTGACTCAAGAAAAAAGCAAAACAAAAACTAGAAAATATTTTACTATAAATGAAATAAAAGCACAATATACCCAAACTTATTGGATGCATCTGAATCAGGGCTTAGGGGAAATCCATAGGTCAACAAAATAAGACATATCTACCTATAGAATATTACTAAATTATGCAAAGAAAGAAAGATCTAATACATACCACACCATGAGGGAAAGTATACTAATTGAAAGGAGCCCAGAGCAAACCACCACATAAAATATGATTCAATTTAAATGAAATGCACGGAATAGACAAATCCCTACAGACAAATATATTAACTACTGATTGCAAAGTATTAAGGAAGAAGGAAATGGCGTCTGTTTATGGCACAGGGGTTTGGGGAGGATGATGAAATTTTTCAAAAATGAGATCATTCTAGTGTTTGAACAAGTTTGTTAAAATATGAAAAAGTATGAATTGTACAATTCAGTAGGGCAATTTTGAAGTATATGACTTAGTTTATAGAGCTGTTATTAAAGATTTTACATATATAATGTGTATATACATATATACTATATACATATAGACATATATAGTCATATACAAATATATATGGACATTAAATTTGAGTATAGTAAGTTAAGAAGCTTAAATTCTAATTTACATCAGCAAGCTTTAATAGACGCTTGCAGATAACAAGTCACTTAAATGCATAATACTATTTTAATACGACATATATAGCTATCTATTATGTCTACCTTGTAGCTGCATGACAAAGTTGAGGAATTAAAAGGATGTTTTGTTTACTTTTAAAATACCCTGGTACCTGATCTACTGGTCTTGCTTTAGTTGTTTTGCCTGCTTCCTGGCTTTTATTCTCTGCCCTATCCTTTCCCATTCCATTAGTAGCCTTTCATCATTGCTTCTTATTTGACATTAAACTCTCTTCTTCAACCAGCGCAAGCTTTAGTGTACAATCTGAATAGTCTGGGTTTTTTCTTTTCTTTTTTTCCTGTTTTGCTTTAACTATTCACAAGAGCTGACCTTGAATGTCCCAAAGCTTTTACAGGGCAAAAAAATTGTTTTGTTGGCATTGACCTTGTTATTTTGTTAAATTTCAACATAGTTAAATGAAGCTGATCCGTTTACTTAGTAAAAAATGCTCTGACATATTTATTCATTTTCTCACTCCAGTATTCTTTGGATTCTGGTATGGAGAAGGCATTCTGTGGGCTGGGTGAAGTTAATCCTTACTGTTATCTTTCGAATATTGGCTGTGTGGTTGAATGTGAAATATTAACTTGCACTCTGACAGTCCACTCATAACTGTGTACGCTGATGAAATGGGCCCACTAAAATGTGGCTTAATGTCCTTGACAGAAAGAAGCGTAAACCTGTTGTGAATTAAGTGAGCAAACTACAAATAAACTATAATATTAGTATTATCACTAGGACTTGACCATCTGATCACATCTAGCCTTTTGGAATTTAAAATAAAATGTTTAAAGCAGAACCATGTGAATAGAGAAATACTTTATGTGTACCAAAAGTATCTGAAAAATTGAAGACAGTAATAGAGTATGTCAGAATAAGACAGTGACAGTAATTATTTAAAAATAATTTACAGATTACAATCAAGTATTTAATAAAAAAATAAATTGTATAAAGCAAGTAATCTTGCAGATGTAAGTGCTATAGTGTATTTATCATGTCTGCCAGTCAGCAAGTTGAGGGAAAGGATCGTGCAGAATATTTAAATATGCAAAAGCAAAGAGTCAGAAAGGATAGTCAACTTGTCTGAAGCTAGGCTGTATGGAGAAGTTTTGATAATAAAGAAACTATAAATTCTTTATTGGTCGCTACTATGTTTGTGCAACTCTCTTCTTGTTAGTGATAGTATAATGAGAAGGAAAATGAACATGTAATTATATTAGAGGGTGAATAGGAGAGAGGTGATACTTGGTGCAGTGTTCTGCTTTGATGGAGGTCTAAGCAAAATCTTACCAACTTAAAATTCAATAATCAAAATGTGTGTGCTTAAATCCACAAATATTGTTCAATATATGTACTCAACTCATTTTGTATTTCTGGTGGACAGAAAATTATATCATTTCTGGGTTTGTTTTTATGTACTTACGTGTCAACAACTCTGACGGCCTTTTATGTCTAAAAGTTTGTCCACTTTCAAATTCTTATTGATCCATTTTGTCTATTATCTCTATTGTACCCTATTGCTGCAGAAGATATCTGTGTATATCAACTACAAACATATTTACCAATGCAACTTTTTTTTTTTTCTGGCCGTTTTGGAGGCAGAGAATTTCACCTATTGATGATACTCAAGTATTAGAATATTTTTAAACTTTGGTGTCAATGATACTGTTTCGCACATGATAAGAATGTGCAATATATTTATTTTCTATTCTAAAATAGTCACTTTGCAAGAACACCATAATCCAAAAGGTAAGTGAGAGGTTTAGGGATAAAGTCCGGCCAGGGTCCACAAGATAGAGAGGAGGTCAGTCCAGAGCTTAAGGATTCGCTTTATTTTAAAGGAGCAGGACAGGAATCTGACCAGAAGTGAGTCCCATTCACACAGATTCAAGAGACTTTGATTAGTGTAGGATGTGGGAGAGGGGGCGTGAGAGGCGAGGGAAGTCATCTTTCCTGCAGAGTGAAGGACTCTGTGTCCCTGACTAATTTTAGGATTACTACCTTCAACAAAAGATGTTAATCTTACATGGAGGCCTTATCTCTAGAGCCAACCAGGACCAGGGTAGAAGATTCTGATGCTTCCCAGCAAAATCGGTCTTAAGGCATTTTAGGAGGGTGGAAGGGGTTGCTGGGACCATGCCATTTGGTCTCTGACCTGCTTTCTATCACTAGCTGTCTTCCCAGGATGGCTATCCTCTTGTCAGGGTCATGAGGATTTACAGCAGTGTGGGAAGGGAGTTCCTGTACTCAAGTAATTTGGTTTCTGGCCTGCTTTTGTTGCTTCTTGTCTCCCAGACAGCTGTACTTTTGTCAGAGGCCTGAGGATTTCTTCCCCACAGTAACTTCTAAACATTTTTTATTTACTTACATATAAGCTACCATCAAAGTAATGTAACGTGGACAGCCTACTTATTAAAGCGTTGACAGCAATTTATACGCATATATGTAAATAAAATATAAAATATATTTCATCATCATTAGCTCTGTTTTAATGATAGTTCAGTATTTGAGTCTGGAAACTTCTGTTTATCTTGAATAGTAGATGAAAAATATAAAAATTTTGTATCAGCAGATTTTGTATATACACATTCCATTAAATTTAAAAAATGAAAAACAGAAGACATAGGACTATTTTACTATCACCTCAATATATTTAATATATATTTGACCTCTGACAATGAATGATTTGTAAGAATTCAAGGTATTTATTAAAAACATATATTATCCTAAAACCCCTCAATCCTAGTACAGAAAAATATGCATGAAAATAAGTGATAATATTTTTATGCAAAAGAGACAGAAGATTGGGTTGTATAACCTTGTGACTTTTATTTTCTATATGTTACTATTTTCTTCAAATACAGAGTATAGTAGTGGTAGTTGACATGTTCTGGAATATAAAACAGCACATGTTCAAGTACAGTTTTTACTGTTGTCTAGCCTTTGCCCTTGTATCAATTAATGCTTCATAGCACTAGTTTCTGAGAAGGGACACTAAGAACAGAGCTTTAGGGGGTATGGGCGGAAAACCTCGCCCACTGAACAAGGAAGTCTGGAGAGCCCATAAGAAGGTGGGTATGAATTAACCAGGGTAACTAATGACCAATGGAAAGAGACAATCAATGAACAATAGAAAAGGGCAATATAGCCTAGAGGCACAGAAAGGCCAATGAAAGAATTACAACCAATTTCAGAGGGTGACATATTTATATGCCTGCGGACATTTGAGTGTTGTCTCTCTCACCTTTTCTCCTTCATGAGAGGGACTCCCTTCCAGCTTTGGAAGTACTCTAAACTTTCTCTTTATTCTTCTTAAATTCTCTCTGCTACTCTGAAACTCATGTAGGTTGCTTTCCTTTACACTGCCATTTGCCACTGCAGTTTTATTTTCAATTTCCGGTCACTTTTGCATTTTGTTCCCCAGGTGCCTAGGTTGAAATTTCTAGCTCAGCCAAGTAATCTAAACAGGTCAAATCGGTTCCAGGATCTCCAAACTTCAACAGTTTCCTTATGTAAAACTTGGGTTAATAATGGAAAACTCTTGGACTTATAAGAGGAGTATTCTATTTTAACATGGTGTCTCATGCAGAGAACTTTATTAATGTGAACTTCTATTAGTGTAATTACTATACATATCATTTCTGTCATATACTTCTTGATCATGTATTATGCTCCATTACTTTCCATTTCCTTAAATGTAACAGTGACTTTTTTCTTCTAGTTGTGCAATAAATGTTTATGGACATTGTTTTACTGAATAGGCTGAAAAACATATTTTGTTATATTTTTCTAAAATATTAACTTTAACCATATAAGTTTCTGTTTCCTACATAACAAAAGAAATTTTTCACAAGTACCTCAAGCATTTAAAAAGTGGTAAGAATAATTTACAATGGAGAGTAAGCTAAACTTGATTCTGAGAGAGGTGTTATCTTCATTATGCTTTGCAGTAAGTAAGTAAGCCTGCCGTTTTATTTTAAAATTAGAATCTCTCTTACTTTCTTCAGTGGCTGGATATACAGATATCTTTTAAAAGACTGTTTGGGACAAAGACAGTTAGTAAATCTCAATATTCAATCTTTCAGGTCTTTGTTCAGAAATCAAAAACAGCATTTCCTGCAGTCTGTAAGACCTTGATGGAGGAAGGCACGTAGCTGGCAAGTGGATTAGAATGGATATTTGCCAGTAGTCTCAGGAATCTTCAAGTGGACGGAAACTGGCATTAACATTCTTTTATGCATATTCCAGGCCTTCCTCATTTCATAGCCAAGGCTATCTTAAATAATCTGATTAAAGATTTATAACTTTAATTCTCATTTGATATTACTTCTGAGAAATGAAAATATTACACTACTATCAACATACATAAGTGGCAAAGAATTTTGCTGCTCTATTGAAATATTCTATTATTTGGGTAGCTGGTAAATTACAAAAATATATTTCTTACACTTTTGGGTGTTAGGAAATTAGCAATCAAGGTGCCAGCAGAATGGATTTCGGGTAAGGCTCACTTTTGGTTCATGGATGGCACCTGCTGACAGGTACTCCATCCTCATAGAGAAGAAGGGTCAAACAAGCACCCCTGACCTCTTGCAACCTATCAATCAATTCTGGGGATGGGGCAAATCTTCAGACCACAGCATAAAGGAAATATTCATGGTTCTACATATTTCTTATAAACTTCAAATAAAAGGGGCAATTAAAAATTAGACATGCCAATAGAAATTTATTATATTTAAAATAGATGGATAAATAAATTTTAGATTTTAACATAATTAAGGGACTGTATCCTAACACTGAATATGAAAAGAAGTGAGTTAAGACTCACCAGGAGATAGAAACGAGAGTTTGCAAAGAACACAAATAAACAACTATATTTTTTTCCACTTCACAGAAATTTTATTTTTCCACTTCCAGTAATTTCCAGATTGATTTTAAATTTATATCTACCCAAGGAAGTTAACATGTGTCAAAACTGTCAAAGATCCCACCAATTCATCAATGAATTAATAAAATGCTGTATATGCTTATCATGGAGTAGTATTCAATAAAAGAAGATGAATTAATACCTTTTGTAATAATCTGGATGGAATTGGAAACCATTCTCCTAAGGGAATTGTCTCAAGAATGGAAAAAACAAAAACCTCATGTACTAAATATTCAATTGGAACTAACCAATGAGAGACTTTTTGAATTATCTTTGAAGAGAGAATTTGTCAATTGATCTAGAAGTTTTCTCTATCCAAAGACTTAATTTGGATTATCTGGTGAACACAGCTGGCAGAAATATTCAGATGATTTAATTTATACATAGTCAACTACACCTACCATTTGGTTTGTAGTTTATAGGCTATGTTTTCCATTCTGTTTTTAATGTTCCTTGAGAGAACTATATTACTAATTAATAAGTATGAGTAGGCTTAATAATTGCTTCTATGGGAACATACAATAAAATGATAAATTGCTAAGAGGATGCACTACATGTGATGTAAAACAAGACATGACTAATGAAGTCTGACAATTAAGTACACAAACTCATCCCAGAAAAAGGGCTACATACTTCATTGCTGATATCACCATGGTCACCTTTGAAGTACACACCTCAGGAAGCTATGCACCAATGTCAGTACCTAGTATATTTTTTAAAGGAATTTTGGAACTCTTTTTATGGAATGGCAATGAAAGCTGTCATGGTATTAACCTTGATGTCCTGAATGTTATCAAATATCTTTCTTTCAATATTTCCTTTATCTTTAGATAAATAAAAAGTCACTGGAAGCTAGGTCAGGTAAGTAGCGACAGTGTTCCATACAGTTATTGTTTACTGGTTAAAAACTCCCTTACAAACAGAGTTGTGTGAGCTGGTTCACTGTTGTGATATAAGAGCCATGAGTTATTGGCCAAGATATTTAGTCAAGATTTTTCTGTTTATCAATGTTTATTTGGTCTGCTATGCTTTTCATAGTCAACTGATGATTTTGACACACAACTTGACAAATTTTTGCAATGCTTTCATCAATTGTGCTCGTTACTGACCATCCTGACCTCTCTTTATCAGTGATGATTTATCGACCTCAGAAAAATATTTAATCCATTTATATATTGCTATTTTATTCATGGAATTATCCCCATAAACTTGGACTAACATGTTCCTGATTTCACTTCCACTGTTACCAGTGTAACAAGAAATATATGAATGTTTATCATTGCTCTAAGGGCACATAAAATCACACAATAATAGTAATGAATATACTCAACAAAGTATTGCTACACATTGACACTGACACAACTGCAAGACACTGATTTGGGAGGGTTATGAAAACTTATCTAGTTGTTTGTAGAGTGGTGCCAAAGAAAGTGCACAGTGACAAGCTGGAAAACTCAATTGTTAGTACTTCATATATTGCAACATAGCTCCGTATTTTGTTAGTACTTCATATATTGCA
>NW_003852729.1:256788-259485 GCF_000181295.1 Otolemur garnettii
AGCCTATCTTTTTCTTCTTCAGCAAACTTTGTTTCTTGCTTTCCTTAGAGATGAAAAAGAAGAAGAAAAAGACATTGACCAACTTCAAAATGTGAACTGGGATAGAAAGTGTTAGAGCAGCTGTTTAGAGATCCATTTCTTCCCCAAAGAGCAGCACACTTTGAAGGACAAAAGGCAGGTGGCCAGGTCTAATTATTGTTTTTGTGGGTTTTTTTTTCCCTTGGTAAATAGTCTACTAACTACCTTCTTCACAAACAATCTATCAATATTGTAAGGAATACAATCTTTACTTATGAAATGATCTTAGAAGGATGCTCCCAACTTCGGCTTTCTCATGTTTAGTAAACTTAGTTTCTATGAAATTATGACTCATTGTTCCCTGGAAGATTTCACAGAAGCCTATGTGCAGACTGAGCATAAAACGGATTTGTTTCATTTCCTAAACTCTTCCCATTGTGTGACTGATGTCATTCAGTCTTTCCTAGAGATCTCATTTTGTCCTCTGGCCAGAGATGGAGCCAGATCCGTGAAGCTAGATCAGGAGGAATTGCACAGAATGTTACAGACCACTCCTGCTTTCCTGTGCTTCATTGATAACATTTGAAAAAAAGTAAAATTTGTCTAAGGCCCTTAAGAAAATTATGTTAGATTTCATTATAACCTTTAAAGGAAACCAGACCTAAATATTCTCAGGCAAAGAAAGTAGTCACTTACGAGAAAGGAGCAGAAATCACCCATAGATATGTAGGATATATATGTTAATATCTTATTATTGAAATATGTCCCCTTAAGTTGTCGGTGAAATTATAACAAATTTTTCAGATTTATTGTGCATTTTATTAAGGTGAATATGGTCAAATTTAATAAAATCTATAAAGCTGATATTTTAGTAAATGATGAATACTCAGCCTGACTGTCATGCTCTGCCTCATTAATCTTGTTTAGTTTTCCAACATCACCATAACTTCCCCCAAATGACTGCATCTTGTAGCTCCACAACCTATGATAATTCTGACTGGCCTAAATACATCACTATTACATTGTTTGTCTTGAAAACACACCTTGTGAGAATAAATATAATATTTGATGATCTTGGTGTGCTCAAATTTCCTGCGGGTCAAAACCCTCATGGGTTGGTCTCATCATTGGACAACTTTAGCTCCCTATGAGTGCTTCAATTCACATCCAGAACTGAAGATCTTTCTCACTTTCTGGCCAGCTCTATTGGAAACTCTTGATATGAAAAAAATAATGGCTAAGTCAAGCTAGAATTCACCACTCCCATGTTATTTTCATTGCATTTCTGGCCATCTCTTCTAAGGATAAACAAATCAAGCTGCCCTTGGTTGTTAATGATTGATTGCAAATGTTTAAAATATGTTTCATATCTACTTGATATTATTGCCATGAAAGAATCTGTGTAGTATTTCCAAGGAATATGGGACTATTGTATTCTCAGAATAAATTTCAGGCCTTGTCTACAGTCAGTACTCATCTCACATACCCACTTGTATGAATAGGATATAATTCTTTTATTCCTCATCTTCTCACCAGTACTTATTCAGTTAAAGGTGTCCCCTGATGCACTTGGAACAGTATTTCTCGATTAAAACCCATTAGTTTTGTCATATCTTTCCCAGAGCTGCAGGGTATATCTAAGGATGAGAGTCAGAAGGCTATGTTGACCAGTTTGATGAAAGCATTTCAAATTGTATGTAAAACTGGCAGATTGTACCCCATGATCGCAGTAATGTACACAGCTATGATTTAATAAAAAAAAAAAGAAATGATCCTGAGATATTCTTTGCTAAGTCTGAGGAGCTATAATTTCCCTACAGTATCTGATCCTAGTTCTTAAGTTTAAGGATGCAAGTATCTATGCAGCTCTAAAGCCAGTGTCAACTTCTGTTGTGACTAGTAACTGGTAAAAATTGCAGGGGGATAATGATACACAGTTATGTTATTACAGTGGCAAGACATCTTGTGCTGCTGAGGATTGTAACTCTCAAAACCTGGACAAAATGTACTGGGATTTGTTCACAAAAAATTATTCTGTATGAATAGGACTGGTACAGGCAGTGAATCTGCAGGATATGTAGTCCACGACTCTAGATGATAGGCTACTAGGAACTCATGAAATATATACTGGTTTAACCACAGGGGTTCTAAGTTACTTATTACTCAGGAAGAAACATTTCATTATATATGTATATAAATTATCTGCCTACAGAATCAGATATTATCCAGATCCTAACAATTTCTTATTCTGACAACTTACCTTCTTACGTAATTAAATTTTTGAATACAAAGCAGAAGGTTAAATAAGATATAAAAAAATCCTATGATTTGAGAAAATTCTAAGAATTTTGCTGATGTTTTGCTGATGTTTTGTGCATAATAGACTATAATAACTATTAGTTGAGTTTCGGGGAGTGATTCTAAAGATTGAAATATTCAGAGCACAATTACTGGCAAGTAGGTACATGTGACTGCGCTACCATTTTATGAGAATGCCTTCACAACGGGGTAGTAGGCCACGTATTATGGGTGAGAAACATCACATAAAAACATTGAACCTTGATATTTAGAGATAATATAATAAAACTGTAATAAATGTTGCATGAAAGTACCAAATAACTAAGTTTAGAAAACCCTGCAGGTTAATTATAAACTGAAACATTAATTTTGTCTATCTGA
>NW_003852729.1:260151-261004 GCF_000181295.1 Otolemur garnettii
ATTAATGTTTATACTTATTTTTTAATTGTTTTGAAAATGTAAACTAATAATTCAGCATTTGTTTAGAGAGAAAGAAAACCATAGAGCACTCAGATAGCTAAAGATCAGATTTAGAGTTATGCGATAGCTTGATTAGTTATTGTATTAAAACCGCTTTATAAATTATTATATAGGATATACATTTTGAAAGAGAATTAAACTTACATAAGAGCAATGGAGATCATAAACACAAGTTAATAATCAATATTGTTTTGTAAAAGAAATGGTCAACAAGTTTTGTCAAATATTTAAAAATTTGATAACTACAGTAATGGTTCACTAAGAGTTATTTAATAGAATTATATTTTAATTCTGACATATATTGTTTGCCAATACCAATATACGTGTGATTGTTCAATGTTTCTACCATATGTATAAAATACACACTAATGTGGGAAAATTAAATTCCATTCATTTATGTGGAAAGGATTCTTAAAGTTTTCAGACACATCTTTACTTTGAGGCATGAAGCAGCACCGCACAAACATCTATAAGTGAAACAGCACAGAAAATTGGTAGTCATGTATTTAGTTATCTTGAATTCCATTTCCACAAGGAACAATAAATAACAGTTTTTCTTAGGAGACATTTAATTAACATGCATTTTGGACCAATTAAATATACTTGGGAAATATAGGATATTTATGGTTATACATATAATTTGAAGTAATAAATGCCGTTTCAAAAAAAAATCAACACATGCAATTAAAGGATTAAATATAGTTACTCAATTCATAAGAAAATAGAACAAAATATATTCATAATTTGAAGAACAATGTTTGAACTTTCCTAAATCCATTGCTGGCTTGCTGGC
>NW_003852729.1:263920-266376 GCF_000181295.1 Otolemur garnettii
TTTGTTCAAAAATTTATGCTACTAACTTTGGCATATCATAGTTTATAGTAAAATGCCAAAATAATTATCTAACAGTTTATCTGCATAAACATATTAGTGCAAATTACTTTTATTTCATGGTATATTTTGATACTTTTTTATTGTTTGAGATTCATTGAAGGTACAAAGAATTAGGTTATAACGATTGCATTTGTTAAAGTCCCTCTTATAATTGCATCCTGACCCCAAGAGGTATGCCCTACACTGTGACCCCCATCTTCTTACTCCTCCCCTCTCCTTGCTCCCCTTATTACCCTACCTCCCACCTTCTATTAGATCATTTACTGCCTTCATACTAGAATTGAGTACATTGGATTCTTGTTTCTCCATTCTTGTGATGCTTTACTAAGAAGAATGTGTTTAAACTCAATCCAAATTAATAATGAAGATGTAAAATGTCCATCTTTGTTAATGGCTGAATAGTATTCCAATGTAAACATATACCACAGATTTTGATACGTTCATGTTCGAAATTTTACCCCCATATTTAAATTCTTCGGCTAGTTTTACTGAATAATATTTTCTTAATCATTGCATTATGTCAAATTAAATGTAAGAACATATTGTAATTATATCAAGATTGGAATAAATGTACATTAATTATAAAAATAATACTCTTTATAAAATTTTCCATGATGTTTTCAAATCAGTATTTACATGTTCTACATCAAATTACATTTATACATTATAAATAATTGTTTTATCCCTAGTATAAATTAAATGGTGCCCTAAATATATTAGATTAACTCCTTATCTATTACAGACATTCAGGCATTTTGGTTATATCTTATATTTAGCTACTCTGATGAACATTTATTTGATAATTGTTACCTAATATTTCATAGAGCATGTCTTATAAAATTCATATAATACAAATTACTTCCTCAGTAGCTATAACATCCTAATTATTATCACTTTTTGTTGTGTCTTATTAATCACAAGATTTAGTACTTTTTCCAAATAATCCTGGCATCTAAACTTGTGACTTCTAATTCTTTTCTTTTCTTTTCTTTCTTTAAATTTCAGAACATTAGAGTAACCATTTTCTTTACATATTTTTTTGTGTGTGCAGATTGAGTCAAAGCTATACATATAAGTCTTGTCTTCACCCAGATACTGTAAACTGTAGCCAATAGATGTAAATTTACCTATCCTCCCAACAGTCCCCCCAGCTTGATATTCATTGAGATTTATTTTCATATGTGCACTTAATACTGGATCAATTAGTTCCAATTTAGTATTGAATACATGTGTTTCTCTAGTTTTGTGATGTTTCACTTAGAAGAGTGGTTTCCAGTTCCCTTCAGGTTGTCTAAAAAGATGCTAGATTGGCGTTTATTTTTAAATGGCTGAGTAGTACTCCATTGTATGTATAAACTATAATTTATTCATTCATTTATGTGTTTGGTGGACATTTGGGTTGCCTCTATATCTTAGCAATTGTGGATTATGCTGCTATAAACATTCGAGTGCAGATGTCCTTTTTAGAACCTTTTCTCCTTTGAGTATATACCCAGCCAGTGGGATTGCTTGATCAAATGATAGGTCTACTTTAAGTTCTTTGAGCTATCTTCATCCAATTTTCCATAGAAAATTTGCAGTCTCATCAACATTGTATAAGATTTCCTTTCTTTCTGCATTCACACCATCATCTGTTGTATTGAGATTTTTTTAATAAAAGCCATTCTCATTAAATGAGCCAAGAATATCTCATTGTGGTTTTGATTTGCATTTCCCTAATGATTAGATGTGTTGAGGAATTTTTCATGAGTTTTGGGGACATTAGTACATCGTCATTTGAAACAATTCTGTTCATGTTTTTTCCCCACTTTTTAATGGGGTTATTTGGTTGTTTTTTGATGATTTGCTTGAGTTCTTTGTAGATTTTAGTTATCAGCTGAATAGCATGCAAATATTTTCTCCCATTCTGTGGGTTGTATATTTGTTCTTTCGATTGTGTATTTGGCTGTACAGATCTTTTTAATTTGATAAATTTTATTCATTTATTTATTTTTTTGTTGTTGCTGCTTTTGGAAGTCTTCATCATGAATTCTTTGCCTATCCCAGTATCAATCAGAGTTTCTCCAACATTTTTTCTGATTTTTATTTTCATTTATGTCTCAGACTTTTGCTCATTTTCCTTTGTTTTCTCACTTGCTTTCATTTTCAACAATTATTTAGTCTTTCAACCATCTCATAATTCCAGGGCCAATAGAATAATTTTCCAGGTAGAATTTTCTGTTTGCTATGATTTTCTGAAATGTCAAGTGTAAAAACTCTAGCCTCTCCTGCTTCTCCCTTATCTTTCTCTACTCACTTTTCACTCTTTTCTTTTCAGTATTAGTAAACTTTTTGTCTTCCACACAAACCAGATTTTCTAGTACATCCCATTAGTTGGCTTGCATTTCCTCGTCATT
>NW_003852729.1:266396-267985 GCF_000181295.1 Otolemur garnettii
ATGAACATTTATTTGATAATTGTTACCTAATATTTCATAGATCATGTCTTATAAAATTCATATAATACAAATTACTTCCTCCGTAGCTATTATCACTTTTTGTTGTGTTTTATTAATCACAAGATTTAGTATTTTTTCCAAATAATCCTGGCATCTAGACTTGTGACTTCTAATTCTTTTCTTTTCTTTTTTTTTTTTTAATTTCAGAACATTAGGGTAATTGTTTTCTTTTTTTGTGTGTGTGTGCAGATTGAGTCAAAGCTATACATATAAGTCTTGTCTTCACCCAGATACTGTAAACTGTAGCCAATATATGTAAATTTACCTATCCTCCCAACAGTCCCCCCAGCTTGATATTCATTGAGATTCATTTTCATATGTGCACTTAATACTGGATCAATTAGTTCCAATTTAGTATTGAATACATGTGTTTCTCTAGTTTTATGATGTTTCACTTAGAAGAGTGGTCCATTTCCCTTCAGGTTGTCTAAAAAGATGCTAGATTGGCGTTTATTTTTAAATGGCTGAGTAGTACTTCATTGTATGTATAAACTACAATTTATTCATTCATTTATGTGTTTGGTGGACATTTGGGTTGCCTCCATATCTTAGCAATTGTGGATTATGCTGCTATAAACATGCTGCAGGTGTCCTTTTTAGAACCTTTTCTCCTTTGAGTATATACCCAGCCAGTGGGATTGCTTGATCAAAGGATGGGTCTACTTTAAGTTCTTTGAGCTATCTTCATCCAATTTTCCATGGAAAATTTGCAGTCTCATCAACATTGTATAAGAGTTCCTTTCTTTCTGCATTCACACCATCATCTGTTGTATTGAGATTTTTTTAATAAAAGCCATTCTCATTAAATGAGCCAAGTGATATCTCATTGTGGTTTTGATTTTCATTTCCCTAATGATTAGACGTGTTGAGGAATTTTTCATGAGTTTTGGGGACATTAGTACATCATCATTTGAAACAATTCTGTTCATGTGTTTTCCCCACTTTTTAATGGGGTTATTTGGTTGTTTTTTGATGATTTGCTTGAGTTCTTTGTAGATTTTAGTTATCAGATGAATAGCATGCAAATATTTTCTCCCATTCTGTGGGTTGCATATTTGTTCTTTTGATTATGTATTTGGCTGTACAGAATTTTTTTAATTTGATAAATTTTATTCATTTATTTATTTTTTTGTTGTTGTTGCTGCTTTGGGGGGTCTTCATCATGAATTCTTTGCCTAGCCCAGTATCAGAGTTTCTCCAACATTTTTTCTGACTCTTATTTTCATTTATGTCTCAGATTTTTGCTCATTTTCCTTTGTTTTCTCACTTGCTTTCATTTTCAACAATTATTTAGTCTTTCAAACATCACATATTTCCAGAGCCAATAGAATAATTTTGCAGGTAGAATTTTCTGTTTGCACTATGATTTTCTGAAATGTCAAGTGTAAAGACTCTAGCCTCTCCTGCTTCTCCCTTATCTTTCTCTACTCACTCTTCACTCTTTTCTTTTCAGTATTAGTAAACTTTTTGTCTTCCACACAAACCAGATTTTCTAGTACATCCCATTAGTTGGCTTGCATTTCCTCGTC
>NW_003852729.1:270782-279076 GCF_000181295.1 Otolemur garnettii
CAGAAGTACCAAAAGTTTTTCTCAACTGGGCCAATAAATGTGGTAGCAAGGCTGCCTTTCCTATTGGAAACTTCTAGTGAAGTATACACATCCTATTGCTTTTGGGTCCAGAGGTCATCTGTTTCCTTTACTTGTGAACATGTTTCCACCTCCCAAGTCAGTGATGTTTCACACTTACAACCCTTATCCTATAGACATACAGCTATCTTACAGACCCTAGCAGAGAATAATTTTCTGCCTTTTATAGCCCTGTTCTGGATCCATGCAGATTATTCAGAATAGTCCCCCCTTCATAATCTCAATGTTATTTTCTTTGTCTATTTTGCCACATAAGAAAACATATTGACAGGTTCCAAGGATGAAGGAGTGACCATCTTTCCACTTCTCTGCTCAACAACATTATCCAGAGGCACTTACTTGTTAATATTAAAATGTGGTGGTATGTCTTAAGCATCTGTCTCTATTTGCTCATCTCAAATCATATAAAATGTTTCATTCTCCTACTTCTTCACCACCATCATTCTAATCCAAAATAAATAAATTCTGGAATAAAACATAGGAAGATACTTTATGATATTTTTTTTAAATCTAAATTGTGATTCTAGTATTGAACATCACCAGAAGTCATTGCTTTCCTACTAATACTGTAAGTTGAGCAAACTAAAATATTGGTTTTTAAATCCATTAGAGATGTAAAGGGGCAAAGAAAATTAAGTTCACTAAATTCCAACAAGGAATGAGCTTCAAGAATGAGGAGCTCTTTTGCTAATATCCTACCTTGTGCTACAGATGGAATAGGTTTGAATTCTCCATGGAAGGGGTTAGTCAAACTTTAATTGCCTTGGTGTGCTTAGTTAGTTTAAGGAATTAGAATTCCGAAGTCACAAACCCCACTTCAGTGCAAAACCTAAAATTATGGTTCAGTATTATGTTCTCTTGATACCTAGTAAAGGCTACAAAATTGGGAGGGGCCAATGTGCTAGTTCCCCTCTCAACACTCCTCACACACATATGGCGTCCTAGCCAACCAGACCTTCTTCTCAATAAACTAGCTGTAACTCTTGCTATCCCTGAGTAGCCATCTTCAGTTCCCTGACAATCTGTGGAATTGAAGACCCTCCCCTGAGAACTAACAGATGGTTCACCTTCTTAACACCAAAATTTACCTCCCACAGCCCCTGATTGTTAACGCTGTTCCCCAAATCAACTCATTTGTGGCCGGAAGGGCAGGCAGCATTATCCTCCATTAGATGAGTACAGGTGATTAATAAGATACTATCAATTTTATCTGCCAAGTGCTGTGCACCATGTGTTGGGTGATCCCCATAACCATAGATAGGAATGCTGCTGTCATCAACAAAATGAAGAAGAGGTGGTAAAAACACCCACGTGGGGCATGAAATTTCAGTTAGGCAATATCACCTTTAAGGAGGTGAAGATTGGTTTCTGAGGAGTGAGAAAATCTTACTTTGTGGGGTGGCATCTGTGGCTCAGTGAGTAGGGCGCTGGCCCCATATACTGAAGATGGTGGGTTCGAACCACCCCAGTCAAACTGCACACACACACACAAACACACACACAAAATAGCCGGGCGTTGTGGTGGGCACCTGTAGTCTCAGCTACTCGGGAGGCTGAGGCAAGAGAATCACCTAAGCCCAGAAGTTGAAGGTTGCTGTGAGCTTGTGATGCTACAGCACTCTACCTAGGGTGATAAAGTGAGACGCTGTCTCTACCAAAAAAAAAAAAAAAAAGTCTTACTTTGTGTGTAAAACAGACATACACATATAAACAGACTGTATATCTATGCTAGTATACGGTGACATTAAGCCAACGACTTTAGATGAAACAGAATGACTGAAGGAACCTCCCTTGTATGGTTCAAGAAAGTCTCTTAGAGTTGGTTAGCAACCAGCTGAAGTCTTAAGATAGAGCAGGAGAGCTGTGAGACCTCCCAGACTGAATGGGCATGTTTCAGAAATACATTACAGTGGCCCTTAGAAGGCTGGAAGCAGAGCAGAGCAGGGAAGCTGAGGAGACCCTTACAAGTCCATGGGCTGTCTCTGAGTCCATTGAAGTTAGAGCCCACTGAAACTGGCGGGAGAAGAGTAAGGAGAAATGCCCCTTTAGTGCACAGGGCTCTCCAAGAACATAGCAGTGACATAATTGGCAGTATAGAGAGTGTTAGACAAGGTAAAAAAAAAAAATGGAAATAAGAAATAAAGAAATAATGAAGACAGGGAAGGAACTGAGACACTAAGTGACCTCACTATCAAACTAAAAGCACGTGCTGAGCTGCAAACCAGAGAGAGATGTCCCAAAGCTAAGAGATCTGGTGTTTGGGTTGAAAAACTCCTGATCGTATGTACCCTCATATTAATCTGAAATAAAAATAAAATAAACTTAAATGAGATACCATCTATCACCTATTACATTGAAAAAATAATCCTGATTCCTTCCTCAAAACATGCAAACCATAGTCAATTACATGTAATTAATGTTGCGACAGATCCCATGTATTAGTTTTCTATCACTAATACTTTGCCACAAGTTGGCAACTTAAAGCATCTGAGACTTATTCCCCCTAAGTATCAGCGTCAGGGAAGAACCTTCTTCCTCATAGACATCATGTTCTGAGTCCCACGTCTTCGTAATAGTGAGGAAGGGGCGGAGTGTTTTTCTTGAACCTCTTTTATAGTGGCATTAATCCCAGTTCACAAGGGTTTGGTCTTCATTACCTAACTATCTTTTAACATCATCACCTTAGTGGTTAGGACCTCAACGTGTGAATTTGGGGAGGATATGTAAAGGAGTGAACTCTCATCTGAGGTTTGAAGTCCTATTTCCTGCTCACCTGGTTTGGGCAGAGCTCAGTTCCTTTCCTTGTAGGAGCAAACCCCACAACACAGAGAGCACAACACAGGAAAGGACACCTGCCCCATGAGAAAAAGAAAACCTCTCTCTCTGAAAATCTCACACTCTGAATCTCTTACTCTCATTTGAATAAATAAAATTCATCCAGGAAAATATTGCTTTCAATTTTAATCAACTGATAGGTTACAGTTAATTACATTTACAAATCCTTCACTTTTGTCATATACATAAACTGATAACAGTTGAGACACTACATCATATTCTCAGTCCCAGCCATATTCACGGGGAGGGAAATAAACGGGTATGGGCACCTGAGAGATGGGTCTTGATGAGTATCTAAAATTCTGTCTGCCAAATCCCATAATAATCTCTTATTTACATAAAATTGTTTCCCTCACTCCCAGCAGCAATCTCTTTTGTAGCAATACAATTTATTTACGTTAGTCTGTACTCTTGTTTTTATACAGTATATATAGAATATAAAAACAAAGCAAAGGAACAGAATAAAAAAAAAAGATAACCCAAGGTTCAAAAAATTTAAAAAGATACAGAGATAACATAAATGCTGTGATTAGCAGAGGACTTAAAATAACATTGATAAACATATAAAAAAGCAGGACTGCATAAAAAAAGCTGGTGTTGTACATGAAAAAATGGGGGAGTTCAGAAGAGAAATAGATAAAATGGAAAGAACAAAAATATAACAACAAAATATGTTCTCTTCTACTTGCTATGTGAATGCAATTTTTAAATAAGTGCTTAGAGTGATCTCAGCCTTGGCAGGTACTAATCCCTCCTCTTCTAAGTCCCCATACTCACTTCTTTTTAAAGAGTTATAATATTTTAAGATAAGCCTTAAATCACACATTTTCTATACCAAAGAACAGTTTTGTAAAATTTAAGTATCAGTGGAACACATTCTTAAAATTATTTTTGTCTATTAAGAAGTCACTACTATGTTTTCCTTCTCAAATTATACTCCTACTTACCCTCCTATTGTAAATCCAAACTTACTAGATGGGGTTATAGGTTTCTATAATAGCAACCTTGTGCCAGCACCCGTGTAATACTATATGTCATACATTAAGGATTAATCTATTTCCCATGTTATGAGAGAGTTCCCAAGTATTCTATTCCCCTAGAGAAATTAATTCTTAATAAAAAGAGTTTCTCCATTTTAATTTTGTAAGTACAGCTAATTACAAGTTATATAAACTTCCATTTCATGTGTGTCACCCAATCCAGATATGTGTGTATTTGGGTTCCTTTTATAATTGATACAGTTATGTCATATTTATACTATAAGATCTTCTACTAACTTCCTAAAATCTTTTTTAAGAAGATTCCAAGTCAAAGTCTTTTAAGTATCTTGTTTCTCAAAGTAAGACTCAAAATACATTAAAGTATTTATAGCGAGCCTCAAAATACATTAAACTATTTTATCATGAGCCCATATGCACAAAATTTATAGAGCACCGATAAAAGTCAGAACTAAAGATAATCATTTCTGCTATTTATACTCTAAATATAAATATCTTAACATTACTATTCCCAAGTGTAATTGAACATTCAGAAACCTAGAACTAACTGCAAACTTTCTCAATAGTCCTATTGCCAGTGAAGATTTCCTATTCTCTGAGGGAGCAATATAGACAGAGAGAGAGAAAAGAAAGAAAAAGTGAAAAAATTGTTTTAGCTCACTGAGTTCTGAGTTAAACCCACAGCAACTTTCCCAGTCTAATATCTGTGGTGTCGTCTAGGGGAAACATTCTAGTAATGATGGGTTAAACAGTCTATTTAATTGCTGCCATATAAATGTCTCCAATTAAAATATAATCATCATAAAAAAGAACACCAAGGATACGCATTGTCCAATAGTGCTTTTGCCTCCCATATTCTTCTGTGAAAAGCATTGAGTTATCTGTCATGGTAATAAAAACTTAAGAATAAGATATTCATTTGAATAGTTTACTCAAATCATGTCTTTCTGAGTTAAACTGTGAGATAATGTGTCAGATGAAGACAATGAGGCAGAGACGTTGAGCAGCTTTCCCAAGATCACGCAGGTATAAGTGGAGCCAAGATCCAGATGCTCTCCAGAATGCACTCTCCACC
The DNA here is from genome assembly GCF_000181295.1 of Otolemur garnettii. Classification (NCBI taxonomy): domain Eukaryota; kingdom Metazoa; phylum Chordata; class Mammalia; order Primates; family Galagidae; genus Otolemur; species Otolemur garnettii. The sequence continues at coordinate 275,769 of NW_003852729.1, forward strand.
ACACAGCCCACTGCCTCCCACCGCAGTCCTTGTCTCTTTTGGTTAAATGACATGAAAGTGCACAACTCTCACCCATCTGTGGAGAGATGTGAAAGGAGACATCAGAATTTTCTCAAGTCCAAAGTTGGTTCTATGTTTAGAATATTGATTATTACACTGGACAAATATTTACAAAGTACCTACTATATTTCAGGTACTGTTCTAGAGGTTGGACATACATCAGTGAATACTGATCCCTGTCCTTCAGAAGAATTGAGAATAAACATTGACAAGTAAACTTTTAAAATAATAACGAAAGAAAATAATGAAAAAATAGACCAACCATTCTGGAGAAATTATTTTAATTTTAGTGTCTATGCACGTGGGGATGGGCAGGTAGGGAGTTCAGGCCATGTTTCATTGATACGGTGATATTTGTGCAAAGACTTCTGTTAAGTTTCAATTTACTATCTTGATTCCTTAATGGCTAAGAACAAGGAGGGATAGCTCCTATTTTTACTAGCAGAGCTAGCAAAACTTGACACAGTTGGAAATACCTAAAGGGAGGAAAAGAGAACAGAATTTTATTTATTATATCCTTCCCACCTATTTTACTAGCCTTCTTACTGTGAAAAAAATCATATCTGGAATCAGTCAGAGAACTTCTCTGTGGGCTGCCTAAGGAGTAAAAGGGTTAGTCATCACAGCTGGAGTCTAGTGACAAGTGACAAGAATGTGAGTCCCCGACTCGTGTGTGAGAGTGCTCCCAGCACAGGGGACTAATTATTTATAGAAATAACATCAGGAAGCAAAGGCTGAATGCTTTCTATAACATTCTCCAGAATAAATACATTTTCTCCTTATCAGCACCTCAAGCTGAGTCATTGATGGGACTTCCCCATATGTTATGGTTTTATTTCTGTGCATTTTCCAAGTCCTGTCATAACTCCTTGAACTGCACATTCTTATCAGTATAAAAAGAGAAAATATGCAATTATTTTTAGCTTATACACTTAAAAACGTTATTGCCACCTTACTTCCAGTATCCTAGTTATAGAAATACCAGTAAAGTAAAAGTTACTGGACAAAAATTCATTACATACCCTGATCTAGATATCAAACGCAGGCATATTTGCGTTACATATTACAGGATAACTAGAATGAGGACCTGATAGACCGTTGTCTGAAACCCAGATCTTAATATAATGGTGTTAATAAAAGTAGTATGTCCATAAATATTTCTTCCTTTTTTTAATGTACCAGTGTGAGTATAATGAGGTCTAGATCATAATTAGACAAATCTGTGAAAAAGGGAGTGAATTTGGGCAACTGAAACCACCCTATTGCAAAACAAAGAGAAGCTCATCTTGATTCTGGAATAGTAATGCTGCTTATAGCCTGGTGTTTCCTGTTCATGTGAAGTGACAAAGAGCCTCAGGAATTCAAAGCAAACTGTGGCTGAAGTGGGGGCCATGGGACTTGGCAAACACCCAGGAGCCCTCGTATAGACTTTAATTGAACGTATAGATTAAATATAATTGTGTATATGGGATTTTTTTTCTTGGCTAAGTGGATTAAAATAATGTTATTTTTATTCTTAGTCATATAAACTCTAATATGAAAAGAATGAACATGCTTATCCAGTTCAACACAATCGTGAGTAAAATAAGTGATTTTCTATTTCTGTTTACCTCTCTGTCTTTCGTGTATGTGTCCGTGTGTGTGCCCGTGTGTGTGCCCATGTGTGTGCCCATGTGTGTGCCCGTGTGTGTGTGTGTAAATAAGAGACAGAGAAGGAGAAACAGAGAGACTAATACTAATCAGGATGTTCAGTATTTCTTACTGAGATTATGAATACAAGTTTTAGAAGTGCTAGAAGAAATTGCCAGTAGTATAATTCCACCATACACAAGGAAGTCTGTGTACCTGCATCCCATATGCATACTGTCCTTATATCACAGCTCTGAGTAGATCTAGAAATCTCTGTATCTTTAAATCTACAACTAGTGACATCACATAGAACATTCTGGATTTTGTTGTCCTGAAGAAACTGGATGCTACAACATCAGACGTAAATAACATTCCTCTTGAAAGGGAAAACAAATCTGTTTTCAAGGCATACACTTGCCACTGAAATATGGATTTATGGTATGTGTTCTGAATAAAGGCAAAAGCGGATAGTAGTAATATTTTCACATTGATAAGCATTATAATGTAATTCATTGCACTTGAATTCAAAATTTTTGCATAGTTTTCCAATTACTTGTTGGAATTAATTGTTCTTAAATATATATTTTTTAGGCTTTCCAATGTGAAACAATTAGATAAAATGAACGTTTGCCAAATGCTTTACATTGATTTTAGTTCTCACTTTTGACAACTTAATTTCAATCATCCAAATTAGTTTTATGTTATCTCTACATTTTTAAAGGTCTATTAATCTTTTTGAATTTGTATAAAAAATGATAAGAAAGACTGATGTTTCTATATAACCATTTATGGAATTAGAACTTGGAATAAAACTTTGGTAGATTTTCTGAGTATGGCAACATATATGTGCCCAAGTCAATCAGCAACGCAACACTTACACATTTATCTGGCAAATGTATCTTCACAAATCTGCATTTTATATGTTCTAGCCTAATTATGGCCCTTGCCTTCAGGAATATGACAACCATGTAAGGACCTACATGATGCTACTAAAGTATGTTGTTTTAGTATATCTAAGAAATCTCTATATTGATGTTAAAAATAGGTAATTGACATGTAATGCATACATACATACATATGTACTAAAGAAAACACCAGAATTTTTAAAAATACCTTTCAGGTTCCCTATTCACACTCTTGGAATCTATGTCTACTGGCCCTGTTTGCCTAATTCTGCTACAACTCAGTAATCTTGAAGATAATAGTTCTATATTGTCTTTGGGTTTGAGTACACTAGAGATTTATTTGGTTACATTTAATTTTATTTGCATGATAGGAATGAAAATAAACTAATTCAGGAGTTCCAAGATTTTCCTTTTAGTAATACATTGCTGTAGGATGTCTAATAGTTCATTGAAAATATTGTGAGTAATCGTCACGCACTTTGTATAGAGTAAATCTAATGACAGATAGCCATGATGGAGGAACCTAGATCTGCTCTACCGTCCTCCCTTAAACAGCCCCAAGCTAAAGAAGTATTAGGTCTGTACTTTTTAGACATTGTACAATTAGGTAGCAAATGATTATGATTCTTGTCAAAATGTTTGTGTTCATCAAAATCACCTATCTTCATTGAAATTATTCTGTAATACTTCCATTAAATAAACTTTTTTATTTGA
>NW_003852729.1:279315-281567 GCF_000181295.1 Otolemur garnettii
GTGCCCTAACTTTTTGAGCCACAGGCGCCGCCCTGCTAATGTTCTTTTTAAAAATGTATTGTGCATTCTGTACCATTACTGAAAATAATAATTAATATCGTATATTTAATAAGTAGACTGCTATAATTTTTTGGAAAGGTAACCACTATTCTATGGCTGGTAAATTTAAAATTAACCCTGTCTTATTTTTGTCTCTTGACATTAGTGACAATCTACTAACTGATTAATATTCTACCTTGGAAATTTGCACATTGACTGCAGTTTCGAAGAGTTTTTAAGAATATAGCTAAAGTAATAATGATCCTGTAGCAAATCAAATTCCGTAGGAGTTTTAATTTTCCTCCAATAACCTTAAAATGCCAATATATATTGTCTCATATATTATAGGAATGTCCAGAGGCAACTCTTAAAATTTGATGAATATCCAAATTTTAATGAATCTCAACTGTGGTTAACATACTGAAGGATATTGGGTTTTACTTATAGCTTAATAATAACTTTGAACTGAAAAAAATTTCTGAACTTTTTCTACTGCTAAGATTTTTTCAATTTAAGTGGTAAAGATTTGTGTGCCATATTCATGTTATATTTTCTCACTGCCAAACTCAACACCAGAATATGACTATTGGAACAGTGTAAAATAGCCATCCGAGATCATCCTGAATTGTTATGATACAAACAGAATAATGTAGCTATTTCTACCTCCCCTGAGATTAAGTAAATGACAAGTCTTTGGCTTGTGTTTAAAAAATTCAATTGTATTAATTTTCTATATGGACACTATTTTATATAATAAAATTCAATGTCAGTGCTGCCCTTGCTAGTTATATGGAGAAATACAAGCACTATAATTAGCAATGAGTTTATTTTCTAGCATACTAGGCAGAAATGTAGCCCCCCATAGGAAGATAAAAATGGAAAAGCAAATTAAAATGGATTTGAGCCAGGACAATGCTAAATCAATACCTGGCACTCACAGACCTGCTTAGCAAAAGTTCTATAGCTTTTCAGCAATCTTATTACTCCAACCAAATGACCCAATGCTACCTATGCTTATTTTCTGAGAAGGCAAATAATAAAATCAGAAAGGACAAAGACTAAGAGTAACTCTCAAAAATTAGTCATATTAATATATCTAGAAACAAGTGTGCTATCAACTGGACTTATTAGTAAATATACCTCAATATTATGTTTTTAATTTGAAGAACTTTCCAAGATATTTTATTTGTATGTCTTCAAGGGAGGTTTTTGCTTTCTGGAAATCCATTTCATTCTTGCTCAATTAGCTGCAGCCATTAATAGGAATGACACTGACCTATAAAAAGTCTATGATCTCATAGATACTATATGCCACATAGGGACAGCATTTCTGAAATCTTCCATAAGTAGAATTTTCCTGTCTACATCAAAAGGTACAGTGTTATGTGTATGAAAAATGAACTCATCTTTCCATTAATTGTTTTAATTAGCACATATATGTATATATATCATGTAAAACATAATTTTTTGAAATATATATACATAGTGGGATAATTTATTTGATCTAATCCACATAAGGCATTACCTCTCATATTTATATGTCATTAAGTGGGAGTACTTAAATCTATTCTCTTAGTGATCTTTGGGAATATAGTACATGGTTATTAATGATAATCACCATGTTGCATAATAGAACTTTTGAATTGATTCTTCCTAGCTATCTGAAAATTTTTATCCTTTGACTTACATCTCCCCAACCCCTTCCTCTCCTCTCTACTTTCCAGCTTCTGGTAATCACCATTTTATTCCTGTTTCTTTGAGTTTGACTATTTGACATTCCATTTATAAGTGAGAACATGTGATATTGGTCTTTAGGTTTCTGTATTGCACTGACCATAGTGTCCTTCACCTTCATCTATATTGTTGCAACTGATAAGATTTTATTCTTTTTAAAAGGGTGATTAGTAATTTGTCATGTAAAGATATCTTATTTTCTTGATCTATTTTCTGTTGATAGCCTCTTGATTAAGTATCTTGGTAATTGTGAATAATTTTACAGTGAACATGGGAGCCGGATAACTTTCTGACATACTAATTTCATTTTTTTGAACAGGTACCCAAAAGTGAGTTTGCTAGATCATATGGTATTTCTGTTTTAATTTTTTTAAGGAACCTCCTTACTGTTTTCTACAATGAAATACAGTAGTCCTTGGCCAGGGGTTGTGGCGGGAGCCTGTAGTCCCAGCTACTTGGGAGGCTGAGGCAGGAGACTC
>NW_003852729.1:282532-284221 GCF_000181295.1 Otolemur garnettii
CATGTGAATCTCTCTAAATGTAGAATATAAATGTCTTAACACAATAACTAAGAAAAAGACATGAAGACTATGTTAACCAGTTGGATGAAAGTATTTCAAATTGTATACAGAAACAATACACTGTACCCCATGATAGTATTAATGTACACTGCTATGATTTAATAAAAAAAAATTTATTGTATACATATGTATATCTAGAAAAACATTACTTACATAGAAGATTTGGAATTATCTGTGGTTTCATCCATCTAGAAGGGGTCTTGGAACTTATCCACCAAGTGTAAGCAGGAATACTGTACCAATTTACATCCCCACCAACAGTGTGAAAGTAGGAATAGTATCCATATCCTCACCAACATATATTTTTCATTTGATAATAGCTTTCTATTAAATTTTCAATGAAAGAATCTCTCTCCCCACTTTAGAGATAGCTGTGAGGGAACAGATAGCTCTAACTAAATGCAAAAGCAAAGAGTGAGGAAGAAGATACAGTGAAACCGGCAAGATCCTGATCAATGGAAAAAAGCCTTGTTTGCAAGTTTCTCTGAGCAAGTAGCTTCCCTTTATTCTTTTATCCAGTTAAGTGTGGGTATCTAACTAATGCAATAGAGTAATATATGTACCATGTTCTGGATGACTAATACTTGTAGGAAAATAATTCTGGATGCCTAATAAATATTTCAGACTTTCCCATCTTTTTAAGGACCTATTGAATATTGAAAATGGCTAGAGAAAAGTTCTGAACTGTAATTTTTGAGGCTGAATTATCTCCCCGACGTTAGTAGTTCTCTGCGTGTGTCTTTCTCCCACTGGGCATTGCTTCTGGGCCTGAGATTTGCACCCTTCTGAGGAGCTCCTAGGTGGGCTTCCCATGGCTGTTCTCTCTTGTCCTTACTTGACTTGAGGAGTTGCTCTTCAGCAGCCCTCTACCCAATTAGACATCACTAGGTGCCCTGCACTGATGCATATTTGAATTCGTTTTCATATTTTCCTATAAGTCAGGTCCTGTTACAGCTCTAAGATAGTGTAACATCTTAAATTGCTCAACTTTTTAGCCTGGCTTACACCATACTGCTCTGTCCTTATGCTGAATATGTGGATGCAATTGCACACTGGACTTTAAGCTAACAGTGTCAAGGCATAGCTTTCTCAAAGGGAATGAGAATGTGCCATGTACTATCAGAAGAATGAAGGGTGCTGTAGATTTTTCAGAACTCTGCATAAATCTGATTTTCCTCATTTTAGTTCCATGCCAGGAGTTCTTGCATTACCTATATGGAAGTGTCATAGTGAGAGCCAAGAAAAGTGATGGCCAATTATTCCATTTAAATTTTTATATCATTGAGCTAGTGTTAAGAACGGACCATAGTGAGAAGAAGTACAATTCGATTTCAGTCTGGATTTCAGAGACTAAGTTGATGTTTCTAAATGTAACAAAAGTGAATAGGAGGGAAGTAATGGTAAAGTAGACAGGATATTTGGATAGGGGGACAGGCCCCTGCAATGGAACTCTCCCATCCAAGACAAGGGTGGAGGGAGGTGTGAATGAGAAAGAAATTCAGAAAAGGAGGCAGAGAGACTTCCATGAGATGGAGATCGAGGCAGGCAGAAAGACAGAGAGGCAGTAAATTGAGATGGGCACCCATTTAAGTATCAGTAAGTAGAAGGGATCTATGCTTCACTCTCCTG
>NW_003852729.1:284849-285620 GCF_000181295.1 Otolemur garnettii
TAGAGGTGAAAATTGAAACTTAGTAATCACCATACCTTGTTTCCAATGAGATACTTAGCAAATGTTCCATGGTGGACTTGAAGGATATTCAAACTATTTTTTCCCTCTTTTGTGCAAACCGATGCAATTAATAAAATCTGACAGTTACTGTCTTCATCCAATTCTAACCAAATGTGCACATTCCTCCTATAAATGCTTTTATGTAAGTACAAAATAAATATAATATTCATTCACAAAGTTTCTCGTGATAACTATTTTAAAAAGTGTGACATTACCACTGAAGAGCATAGAGATATTTGCTATTTAAACCTCCCTGTCGTGAGGTAAGAGCGACATGACAGGCTCTCTGCGGTGCCAGTGATTCCTGACCTAAAGCAGGAATAATGAATCATCTTGCTGTTACCCAGTGCCTGCATGCCCATGTCTTCCTCTAAACTGAGTGCAAACGTGGGGGAGATGCAATAAGGTGACTGTCCCAAGCAAAACAACTAAAAGTATATGTGTCATACCTGAACATTGTTTAATATTCTTTTAGTTACTGAGTTAAAAAGCTACAGACTTCAGCTGGAGCAAATCTCCTGGTGCCTTATAATGTTTTACTTTCAAAATGTTCCAAGACTAGGACTAGCCTAAAGAAAAAAGTAATCGGTTTCATTGAACATAGATTCCATGGAGTGGCCAAGAAATTGCACAGTTCACAGAGCCTTTTGGAGGACAGAGTGAAGTAGGAAATTCTCAGTTCTCAGAAACTGGCAGGTAACATGGGACTGT
>NW_003852729.1:286111-291619 GCF_000181295.1 Otolemur garnettii
ATTGCAAATTGAGTACATGTCTTGAAAATTACATGAAATCAGAATTACCCTAAAAGACTGGAGACAACTCTTGAAGTTCTCTTTGCATGTATTATGTCAATGCATTAGAAATGTACTTTTTCCCTTCGATGTTAAGGTGAGTGCTTTAAAAACTATTCATGATTGGTTGACTAATTTGTCACAGGGAGGCATGCTGTGTAACAGCAAAATATTCATTTAATACTACCACACATGGGATTCTATTCCCTGAATCTATCTGTTGTAAATAATTTGGGGCAAGAGTAAGCAATAAAAATCTAAACGTGTACAATCCATGGAGTCTTCAAGGCAGAGTTGGACTTTCAATCTGAACTCAAGTGCTTTTACTGAAAACAAAAGAATGTAAAGAGACAAAATACAGACACAATGAAACATTACCTCGAGTTGTATTCAATTCAAAGATTTTAAAAATAGTACAAATCATAGATCGCTTTTTGAACAACAAAAAGATCACCCAAATTGAAGTATTATAGAATAAGAAGAAGAGCTCATTTCCTGCCAAGTTTGAACCACAGTTGTTTAATTCAGTAACATTCAGACAAAGTGAGTAACTATATGCAGAAATATTTTAATTTTTTTTCAAAAATAGTATGGAAATGATATTTTCTTTTACTATGTTAGCATTTAGCTGAGTTACAAGTATGTTTTAACTAAACAGGCAATATTGGCTATATACACAGCAAGTAATAATAATTAGAAAATTATTAAAGACTGGCTTTTACATTTCAGATGAACAATTCTCTACTAAGTTATTGTATACAATATATATTAAGAGCCCAATATTCACTTAAAATTCAATTTAAATGTACAGTGTGTATACATGTATGTGTGTATTTTTACACGATAAAAAATTAATAATTATAGACTCAGCCACTTAACTTTTCCACCCTTTTTCTTTGTTTTGTTTATGACAAAGTGGATACCAAAAAGGATTTTGCCCAGCTTGTTTGTTAACAATATTGGCACTTGGCTAACAGCCTTCTTTCCGTTTCCTGTCCTGTCACCATCTTGAGCCGTTTTAATATGCAGGTGACTCATCCTCTCAATTTCCTAGTCTCCCAATTCCTTATTCTAGTCGCCTCTAAGAAGTTGCTCTTCAGGTTACATAACCACCCACAATTTTTAGTACCTTATTATCAAATCTGTTTTCTTTATACCCCATGTAATTAATTTACATATATGTTACCTCCCCAGAACACAGTATCAAAAATACGATTTTGAAAGCCCTTTCATTTCACTGGAATCGTCAGCATGCTCGATCTACTCCTTATTCTCAGTACAATCAGTGGTTCACTTCTGTCTTAAAATCATCTTCCCTCTCTCAATGGAATCTTGTAAACCTGCTGAAAACATGGTGTCTTCTCCTTTTGTAAAAAGAAAAACTTCACAAGACCATCTTAATGTCCTTTCCACATCTCAGTTACAAACTACAGATTATTCCATAGTCTTTATGTTCACTGTTCTACTAAAAAACTTCCAAGTTCATCCATGAACATATTTAAAAGAACTCATTTTATTAGGCACTTGAACAGCATCACATACTCCCTCCCTGGATTTTAGAACACAGCACATCTAGACTTGCTTCTAGATCTCTGGCAATATTTTCCTACTCTTTCTCACAGACAAAAATGATCATTGAAGGTTAGAGTTTTCAAGGCTCAAGCCCATGCCCTCTTTTTCGCTCATGCTAATGATACCTCTACAGATCTTTCCACAGAGCATTCACCAAGCCAGAGATTTTTAGCAAGCGGCACAGCACACTGGTGTGCCTGGAGAGGATCTTAGGTGTGCCATTAGAATTTTTAAAGATCATTAATTCAATTATTTTTGAAAGAAGATCAAAGAACAGTAGTCATAATTTTTTTGTTCCTTTTTCAATCAACAGAACTTAAATGTCCCATGGAAGTTTAACTATGGATTCAAATGTGCTATGAAACAAACAAACAAAAATATTGGAAAAACACTTACCTAAACCAATCCAAATCAACTGCATGATATTTAGAAGATGAAAAAAGAAACCGATCAAACAAAAGCTTATGCTGCTTACTGGCCACAAGAAAACCAGTCACTATCTCTGACCTGGGAGCCTTCTACGGGCTGCCAGAGTCTAGGAGACGGTGGCATGCTGACATATTAAGTAGCTTGTAAGTAAAGTGATCATCTCACATAGTTCACGGCTGTTGACAAAGGGACAAAAAATAATTGGTGTAATTTCCTGGGACATATGACTGTAGTTGTTTTAACTATTCTTCATATATACATAAATATGAAGAGAACATATGTGCATGAGGTGGAACAAGTAGGTTCCGGAACTCATCCTCCAAAAAGTGCAGCATCTCTCACTGCTGAATATCACTGTGGTCCTCTTCACAGTACCCGCCTTGGGAAGCTGTGGACTGACACCAATGTCTAGTCCACCCTCCACAGCACTTTTCTGAAGAGGAGTTTGTGAGCTTAATTGTCCGACCTCATATGTCAACAGCTATGGCAGAAAAAGGAGTTCTAAAATTGCCTTGAAGGGTGGACTAGGTGGTGGCATTGCTCCAACACTTCCCAAGGGGGGCACTTCAAGGGTGACCACAGTGATATTTAGCAGTGAGATATGTAGCACTCTTCCTAACTTCAGAACTTAATTATCTGACCCCAGTAAATACACATGAGAATAAAAAGAAAAATTGAGATTGGAGGTAGATAGATGTATCATTAGTACAAGGATAGAAACACATTTTTTTCATTTAAATCATTTCTGTGTCCTTAACAACCTAATCACAAGTAGGAAACATGTATTTCATATATATACGTGTGTGTGCATATATATATATATATACATATGTATACATATGTACATATATTTGCAAAGATTCAAGTGGTTGCTTTCAATGTTGTCTTGGAACTAAAAGTAATTTATTAACTAGCACAGTAGCAAACAATGTTACTTCAAAAAATGCACAAAATTTTATATAATAGCCAGTGGAGGTATTTTCTTTTTCTAATTTATAAATTTACAGATGCTTGAACAGAGGATGAATAATATAAATAATAGTGAAATTGATAGTGCCATACAATAAATGGTCAGTTGTATTGTGTTATAGATTAAGAAATGTCTTATGTTGCTATTTCCTCTATTTCCTTGCCTGGCTGTATGTTTAGAAGACTCTCAGTCAAACGTGTTTGAATTATCTGATCTGTGGCCACGGTAACCCATATTTATGGGCCTAGTTCTTCATCCACTTGTGTGCATGTTACATTGTAGCAAACACAGGTATTACAGGGGTTTGTTTGTTTTCTTGGTATTCTTTCACCTGCCCCAGAGTTATGCATGTTATACTGATGAAACATAACATGTTTGTTTAAACTTATATCGATTTTTAAATCAACACTGATTTTAAACAGAGCTTCCCTCTCCAGGTTCAACTTAATTTATATTGATTCCTTTGACATTGTGATGTACGGTGACCTGTGTCTTTCCTATTATAGACCAAAGACGTAAAATATATTCAATATAACAATGTAACTTATAATTTAATTACAAGTAATTTTTGATTCCCCAAATTAATTCTTTCCATTTATGTAAAATTTTATTTTAGACAATTTAAAAATATTTATAAGTATTTTTATTCTATTTATATGTCCTGAACTTCTTCAAGAAAGGAGCCTGAAAGTCTAATATTGAAAAGGAATATAGGGATAAAAATTAACTCTGTGAAACTATGAATATAAATTAAATCTGATTCAAGGATTAAGTTTTTGGAGATTTCTTTCTTTTCTCCCTCCCTCCCTCCCTCCCTCCCTCTCTCTCTTTCTTTCTTTCTTCCTTCCTTCCTTCCTTCCTTTCTTTTTTGAGACAGAGTCGCAAGCTGTCACCCTGGGGAGAGTGCTATAGTGTCATAGCTCACAGCAACCTTCAACTCTTAGGCTCAAGAGATCCTCTTGCCTCAGTTTTTCTATTTTTAGTAGACAGGTTCTTGGTTTTTGCTCAGGCTGCTCTCGAGCTGGTGAGCTCAAGCTATCCACCCGTCAGAGTGCTAGGATTATAGATGTGAGCCACCACGCCCAGCCCCTGATTTCTTTCTTGTGTCCAATTCATAACTGGTAGTAAAAAGTACCATTAAAAATGTATCCCATATGTCCTACACACACCACATGCAGCTATGTGTAGGATTTCTCCTTTATTGTTTAGTATGCCTGAAATTACCATGAAAAAGCTAAGAGATCAAAGGTTTATTGCTAATAAAAATAATCCTGTAACTATTTTCATATCTATTTTATCTATTCATTTTCTATCCTTTGTAAAATAGCTTCTATACCTAAAACAATTTATTACCAAGAGAATTGTTAGTTCAATAATATTTGTCCTTTGAAAGTTTCCAGTTCAGTGGTGGAAATAAATGTAAACAATATTTTATTTTATTAAATAAAACAAAAAATATAATTGTAAAGATAAGTGCTGAAGAGTAAAAAATAGTATATATGTTTCACCTTCCATACATGGGGAAATAGCCTGGATTGTCACTTCAGTGAGTAAGGGTTTTTTACGTCTAATCACCATGTCTTTAGAAGGGTGTGATTACTTGGAAGTCACCAAAAGTGCATGATGGGTTATTTTTATGATTCAGTTAAGAAATAATGGTCATTTGACTATGGATGTGGTGTTAGTCTTGAGTGAAGCAAATAGATATGGGTTGTGTGTGTGTGTGTGTGTACATACATACCTGCATTATGTATCAAAATAAAACAGAAAAACTGATGAATTAGAAATGGAAAGTGACAGGAAAAGAAAATAAACATTTAATTATTAGGATTAAGGTTGGCTGAACTGAATATTTAGCAGTGTTATTAAGCAGAGGTAGAGAACAAGGATGAGCTTTCTGAGGGATGACCCTGAGCCTGCCTGTGAAAATTCTTGATTTGAATTTTGTTGTTGTTAGTTAGTTTTAATTTGTTTTGAGACATTCAAGGAGAGCTACAGGTCCAAAGATTCTTATTTCACTATTTGAAATTCCCTAAAAATCAAGTGATTTGTTCAGTACAAAATTTGTAGAAATTCATTTGGCAGCAAAAAGCTGACATGAGACCCTCTGGGGATTTTTGTTGTTGCTCTGTCTGTGTGGTTCATCATTAAGCCTCCCTAACGTAAACCTTAGAAGGTTGGGGTTACTCTATGTAACAGTTACGATGTTTCACAACATCCCCCGAACAAATCTTTTTAAAATATGAAAAACTACTTAATTTTCATGCACACAGACCGCCCTCAGATGAGGGGTGGAAGGTAGATTATCTAACAGTTGTGTTTGCAAGTCTGGAATGTACTCTGAAAGTGAGGCTGCAGAAACAAACTTGTGATTTACGTGCCACTGGCAGGCAAGAGCACATGAAGCAGAAAGAAAACAAGGCTTAATAGGAAGTATTCCAGAACCACAGTGCTAAAGATGGGTTATTAGAGATGGATAGGCTGTCAAAGGAATATAT
>NW_003852729.1:292148-311325 GCF_000181295.1 Otolemur garnettii
AATTTTAAGTTCTCAGGTACTTCCTCTGGGTAGTCCTTTGTATACTGCAATCTCAGCAGCTGTTTCAAAAAATAAGGGGTTTACAATGATTTCTGTGGTTGTGACTTGATGAATTCCCTAGTAACTAATTAAATGACATGTACAAATATACACAAATATTACAATAAACACATCTAATTCTTATTCTCACAGGAGACATGACTTACTGTGAGATGGCGGTTTCTAATCTAGGTTACACCACTTAGTCTTTACGGCTTTTGCTTTTCTCATTTGCATGTTGGATTCTGATATTCCCTTTATGGAATAATAATCTTTGCAAGTACATGCTTATCATTGTAGGAATTACAGTTCATATTACAATTTACAGTAGGTTATCATATGTGGAAGTTAATTTCTGTCTTCTTTGTATTTTTGAGACTATCATATCATCTAAGATAAGGTAAAAACATGAAAAAATTAATAATTGAATGAATAGAATTATCTTTACGAGGTTTACATTTCAAATTTGTTTCTTTTGAGAATTGATAAAGATTGAATTACAGGATAACAGAGGACTAAGCTGATTAGAAGCATTACATTTACTATTCTAAATTTAGGACATTTATCAACTTGAAAACATACATGAATGATATGCCACAAAAAGTTTCACTTAAACAATACAGAAGACTTTTAATCAGTGCTATTATACTTGCTCATAAATTTTCAGTTTTGAGTGTGTTAAAATAACATTGAGAAAATTTCAAAAAAAGAAGTAAGTAGCAAAGCAAAAAATGGCATGAAGTGTATGTCAACTTTAAAACAGAGACAGAAAAATTTTATTTTAAGTATTTAATCTGACATACATATGAATGTGTACAACATTAGGCAAATTGCATTAAAAACAAGTTTGTACATCTATGATACAGAGATCCCAATAGGCAGATTTTTCTCATAGGATTGTTGGGAAGAAATAGAACATCCACATAGAACTTGTTAGCATATTCTATGACTTGTTTATAGTTTAATAAACATCAGTTATGACCATTATTAAAAAATATTCAATACAGATTCCCTTTTCAGAAATCATTTTACTGAAAATATTTTAAGGTAATTGTTAATTTCTTCTTTTACTTTTTCTAAAAAAGCTAACAGTCAAAGAAACATCTATTAGATCGCATGTACTTTAGAAAATTGAAATGAAGAATGAATAAAGAGTTCACCATTCAGGACATCAGGCTAAGTCTATAAGCATATGGCAGTGAATCATCTACAATTAAACTTACCACACAGCAGAATACTTAAAGTTCAAATAATTAGTCATCAAAATGAGAGGCACTATTTGTTCAAGATACATAAACCATAAAATTTTCTTTAAAAGTAGAAATAAAACAGAAAAAGTTCAATATAATACTTTCTATATAACTCCTCCCATAATTGCTATATGTATGTATACATAATATAAACACATACACACATATGTATACACAGTGAGAGATAACTCTGAAAAATTTGTAACTATGGAAAGACTATAATGTATACAATGTATGTCTGTAGAAGAAGGCTAAGTAATAAACTAATTTATTTTACTTTTATATAATGGTACTTATTTTTCCTTTGGTTTTTATTTTTTCATGCATGAAACCCTGTTGATTTATAAGTGCATAAAGCACAGACACCATGGTTTAATGATATTATTAATAACATGTGAAAATCATTACAATTATTTGTATACATTGCAAATTTAAGGCATGCAACAGAATTTTATACAGTATCACAAAAACTATAAATATCTTACTGGATAGATTCATGAAAAGTAATATATTATCTTTCACCCTTCACCAAAAAATTCATTTAAAAGTATTTCTCTCTTTAAAATAATTCATGTGTGAGAGAACTTGATATGTGATTTTCATATGATGCCTGTCAGATTTTCTCATTGCTCTAATTTTTATTTTGTTTTGTTTAATATAGAATGGTCCCTCCAAGTCCAGGAATCATTTGATAATCTTGAAATGGAATCACATTATAAACCATAAGAAAGTATGGAAACATAAACGTTGCTGAAATGGACCTCATATACAATATTTTATACATTGCCCACTGTTTTGTCATGGAAACGTTGGCTTTTCCCAATGAGCTCACAGGCATTAAAATAGCCCGGAATGCTACAAAACTGACTTAGTATTAAATAAAAGAATATGTTCATATAGATGTCACCAAAATTCAGCTGGTAAATAGAAACCCAACATGCCTAGAAGCGTCTGTTTTACAGAAATTCAACACTTCTCAATCTCTGCACTTACAATGCATTTATATTCACAGGTTTTAGTACAATTCCCAAATGTTATACATGTTTAGCTGTTGGTTTTCACCCTTCTTTGCTGTTCGTTGTTCTCTTATCTCTATCAATTTAGATTTGTTCAATCATTGAGAAGCAATAGTTAAGCGATTTCAGGTCACTAAATGTATATAGACTTCAACTGTACTACAAAATTTTAAATCATTAAAACAAATAGAGAATTATTATAATGTTTGTTATTCATAATGAACTTTTATGTTCATAAAACAGGTATGGCAGGAGTACTCATAAACCGGCCAGTATATTTGGAAAATGAAGATACATTATATCGTGGTGATACTGAAAAATAGAATGTTTCAGAATTTGAGAATAGTAGGGGGTACACTTGTTTTATTTACATACTTTGTTTTGGTATAGATTGAGTCCAAGTTGTAAGTGTACCCTTCACCCATAGAGGTGCACTGTACCAGCAGGTGTTAATTCACCCCTCCCATCTTCCCCTCTCCCCCAGCTTGATGGTCACTGAGATTTATTTCCATATTGTGCACGTAAGTGGGTTGATCAGTCAGTTTCAGTTTGGTATCGAATTCACATGTCTGTTTCTCCATTCTTGTGATTTTTCACTTAGAAGAACGGTTTCCAGTTCCATCCAAGCTATCACTAAAGATACTAGCTCACCTTTTTTATGGCTGAGCAGTAAGTACGCCACAGTATGCATGTACCACATAAGAGATAAAAATTTTAACAAGTATATTATGTAATAACCTAGTGTACCAGAATGATGAAAGATGAATTGATAAAGTGTTATTTTGAGTCATGATGGACTTTCAAATGCACAAAGTACATGAATGATTATGCCAAGCGTGCAAAATAGAGTACAAAAACATTTATAGTGGGAAGTGTTTTGCAAGGTAAAAAACAAGCAGTTAAATACATTTAACTAGGCCAATAAAATATAATTCTATATTGGCAGATAAAAACAATAGTATAGCAGCTATATTTTTAACTTGGAAGAATGTTCATCAGTATTAAAATAGTCTACAGTATGGGCCCAGCTAACTATGTAAGAGTATGCTGAGAGGGAGAAGGAGTTTCAGAAGTTTCCAGGAGGATGGATTTTCCTCAATATGACTGCCCACCTTTGCTAGGAAGCATAAAAAGAGTGGCAAAAGATTAAAATACCAAACACCATGAATTAGAAATTCTATATGTAATATAAATCCTCACAAAATTAGTCTAGAAGTTGTAAGTCACAATTTCATCTTATTAATCACAGTGAATAATAAGCTTTCTTTTACAACATTTTATAACAGTAGAATGAGTTGCAAAAACAGATGATTAGATATATTCAGATGCCAAGTGACCGACCCGCACAGCCTTAATGGTCCCCTCCGCCTGACTAAACTTTAGACATATTTCTTTTTGACTCGAGTCCCTTGATTTCCCTTTTATTACATTTGCTTTTTGTAGTTGTACATTGTTTCTCTGCCCCTTGGCAATATAAATCTTCTCCCAACTTCTTTCTCTAGAACCCAAGGGCCACCTCTTTGGAATTTAATCATCAAGGAGGAAAGTTGCCCTTATCACTCTGTCCTTGCTGTGGGAAGAGGAGCTTAACCTTCACACCAATTAGCAACCGCACAGCCTGTCACATTCACCCAATGTCCTTCAGCTGAGCCAGCACTATCATCCCAAAGCCAAACAACTCTTGTGTTTTTTGTTTTGTCAGATTAAATTCAGTCTCACTCACTCACTGCCATATTTTGCACTAATCTTGAAACATTCTTGCTTCCCTGTTTAATTCCATCCAGTGCTACAACTTAGAAAGGGTAACAAACGCGCTCCCCATATTTATTTCATTCATTTTTTTCTGCTTCATTGTTTGATATATGTAGAATTAATTCTGCTGTACAGTGTAAGGTGATCTTTTGCTGTGGCTTTCTTTCTTTCAGAAGGCTCCTAAGTGGCACATAAATAATTTGTTGTCCATTTGATTTTATTGATTTGCTATGCCACCAATTTCTTATTGTAAATTTATCCATGCTTTTGGATTTGTTGCTGTGCATCATATGTGTTCTATTACCAATAGTCTGTGTGGGCTACAGTAATGTGGATTAATTAGTACCGTTTATCATAAATTTCCGTATCTGAAAGATCATGCTCCATCTCACGGTATTTCTTAGAGTCTTGCTGGATATACACATTCGCTTACCTGACCTTGTAAATTGTAGATTCATATATTCTAATTCTGGGAAATTAACATAGTGATATGTTGACCATGGCTACATTAAATTTAAAATTGAATTTAAGATTATTTGACTTATGATTTCTGTCTTTCTAAATGTTTGTCTTTGCAGTTGGCTTTTTCATTTGTGTGTGCCATCGCTTCAAGGACATTTGAAAATTTGCTTCATTTACTGTGGTTCCTTCACATTCTTGAATAATTTGTTCCTAAGTATTTGATCTTTGAAGCAAATTAATCTTTTGTTATATTCCCTACCCCTTATTACCTACATATATGGTGATTTTTTAAAAATACGTAGTTTCAAAATAACGTCCTAAGTATGAATATGCCAATCTAAATGTCAGTAAAAATATGTAGTTTCTGTGGACTATTATGTTATTAATTTTATTATAATTTGTGATTTTTTTTAGATTTTTTTTTGGAATTTTTGTGTGTCAGTATCTCCATTATTTTATTCAACAAATTTTTACTGAATACTGTACATGTGCTAGATGCTTATAGACGTATACCAGTAAACAAATTTATCAATGATTCCACTCTTAATAGATCTTACTTTCTAGTAATACTGTATGTAAAAATGTATTATATATATTTTAGATTTTAAAATGTAATTTAAATATGAAAACATGCTTCAGAATGACACATCAGAATAGTGGTTATAGAGCTGGTCTTGATGGTTGAGCCTATAATCCTATCTCTCTGGGAGGCCGAGGCAGGTGGATTGCTTGAGCTCAGGAGTTTCAGACCTGCTTGAGCAAGAGTGAGATCCTCTCTCTATAACAATAGAAAAAACTATTGGTGCATGCCTGTAGTCCCAGCTACTCAGGAGGCTAAAGAAGAGGACTGCTCAACACGAGAGTTTGATGTGAACTACTATGAAGCCATGGAGCTCTACCCAGAGTGACAGAGTGAGACTTTGTCTCTAAAACATAAATATATAAAAACATAATGATTATTCTTGGGAAAGGAAAGAAGAAGTATGAAGGGAGAGAACTATGTACATAAATATTTAAACATACATGTATTTATTAAATTCCTGCAACAGAGGAGTTTGGACATAAACGTTTTCATAGATTCAAACCTTAACTTGCATGTCATACTGTTCAAGTCTTTTTAAGTTTGGTTCTAGAATAAGGGATTCAATGACACTATAGAAAAGATTTTTAGATATGGCCAATTCTTTGTGACAACTGACGAAACATGTTACTTTTGTTATTAACTTTCAATAATTTTAGTAAATTTACCTGTTTTTCCCCATTACAAATGTTAATGGGTATTATTTATTTCACTGTATATTCTATTTCAAATCAATAATTTAAAATAATTTAAAGCCTACAGGTAAAACTTAACTAGCAAATTGAAATAAAATCCATACTTGTTTATATACATATGATACATATGAACTTTGGCGTAGGGAGCTGACTATGCTGGTTAAATCATAAGTTGTCTAATTGCTACATCATTATTTTTAAATATTGAAGGCTTCTTCTATAAAGAATTGGGTATTGGAAGGTATGCATTATTTATACACATGTAGAATCTATGCAGCTGTTTTTCCTTTTTTCAACAAATCCCTAGTAGATTTTAAAACTAATAAAGGTATGATTTTCAAAAGTAACTTGCTAAATATGAATATGCCAATCTAAATATACAAAATTTTCTAAGTATATTATTTTTATTATTTGATTTTTAATTCATTTTTAAAAGATAAAAAAGCAATTTAAATATCTTCTTTGTAACAAATTAATTTCGAAACATTGAAAAAAGCAATTCTTTCTGTTAATGAAAAAATAAATCTGTACCTTGTAATTAAAGTAGAAGTACTACATAGGTAATCACTATGTACTTATTTAAGGTTAGAAACAATACAATATATCACAAAATACATTCATCAAGTTATATGAGATAAATTTTGGGAAACCTACATTATTCGAAAAATATAAATTTTCATTCAATTTAAATTTTCTATGATCAATATTAAGTATACTTTAATGGTAAAAAAAAAAAGTGTAATTTGATAGCCAGAGATTGTTCAGTTGCTATCTGTGTGACTTTTCCACAATGAATGCAAAAACTAATGTTGTGCTTTATCTTTCGTATCTTTGTTATATCTTTTGAAATACAGAACTTGCTGTCTCACTATGAACAGAAAGAATATTATGATATTAAACACCCCCTAATGTACAGTGAAATTCCCACACAGCATTTAGAACAGAATAAGATATAAAATAGATATTTGGTTAGCAAGTCAGGATCCCAGGGTCCCAGTTTATTTACCCAGCCACATGCTACAGTCAAGATTGTTGATGTTCCTATGCACAGAGTACGCTCCACGCCATAAGGCCGGGGTTTGGCTGGAACACATGATAGCCATAAAAATGTTTTTATGAATGTGCAACTGTCACAAAGTGGGCACTTTAAGAGAGCAAGTAGTCTCTCCCTGTGCCAATATCATAATCTCTGCTTTCTAAATGGTAATTCCTTTATCAAAAGGCAAAGCAAGATGAAATAGTATAAGAAAAAGACTATTTAAGGAAAGAAATGTTTCTTCTTGGACTGTCTCCATTCTGTCTGATGTGCTTGTGCATTGTGTGTATGTGCCATCCACTGTCCACCTTTTCCTGACAACTTGTCCCAGAGGTATCAGTGGGAACTACTTTTTACCCCCGTTTAGAGTGGTAAGACTAATGATAGTGGAATTTTTCCCACTGCAAATAAAATTTTCTATGCAGCTTCCTGCTTCTGGTTTTGAACCCATTTTTTCTTAAGTCATAAGAAGACAGTTTGAAAAAACAAGGTGAAAAATTCAGCTAAATAGAGTTTTTTTTTTTAATGATGACCCAAGACCAATTACCTTCTCTAACCAAATTACTAGAGCTATGTATTATCAGATAAGAACATAACCAAAACAATTATTTTACACACCTAAATTTAAATAATTACCTCTAATTCAAGGATTTGGGTAAAATTGGCTTATGGCGTATTGCATTTTTAAAAATTGCTAAGAGAGTAAATTGCAAATGTTCTCACTACAAAAAAACAACAGAGACTGGAGGCAAAGATATATAGAATAACTTACCATTCCACATTTCTTTTTACACAATAAACATATACAATTACAATTTGTCAATTTATTAAAACATAAAATAATTTTGTCTTTAACAATTGTAATGCATGACACATAAATAAACTTCCTCAAATATTGTAAAAAATCCTCAATCTTATGCAAAAATTAATTGCACAGAAATGCATGCAAGTCAAAATCACACATGGAACTCTCTGAAAGTAGGCGTAGAGAAGAAGTTGATGACAAAAATGTTAGCGCTCAACCCTTAAGACATAACTTGACCGCATGAAGTTAAACCATGATGAATGCTCCACTTGGCTTGGTCATTTTTTTTTTTTTTTTTGAGACAGAGCCTCAAGCTGTCCCCCTGGGTAGAGTGCTGTGGCATCACAGCTCACAGCAACCTTCAACTCCTGGGGTCAAGCGAGTCTCCTTCCTCAGCCTCCCAAGTAGCTAGGATCACAGGCGCCTGCCACAACGCCCAGCTATTTTTTGGTTGCAGCTGTCATTGTTGTTTGGCGGCCCAGGCTGGATTGGAACCCACCATCTTAGGTGTATGTGGCTGGCGCCTTAGCCACTTGAGCCACAGGCACTGAGCCAGCTTGGTCATTCTTATATGGCATCACTACGTCAACATCACTCATTATCATACCCTGTCTTGGGTCCAAGTTGCTGGTCTTTATGCCCCTTTCTCACTCTATCACTATATGTCAGGTACCCTGGATGTGACATGGTGGTCCTCTGCTCTGAGGCAGATCCTGAATATCTGGAATCTGGATACAACCTATTGAATGAACAGCAAATTCTTTATTATAGGGGATTCTGGACAGAAACTCCCTTCCTATTACTGTTTACCTCTTATGATACCTGAATACACTTTTTCATATATGTTTGGATAGCTCTTCAGGGTTTCTTGAGGGTATTTTACTAAGGGCAAACTTAGTAGGACCCAATGATGGGTTCAAAATAAACTCATGCCCCTATCATAATTCTCAATTTTAACGTCTATTTGCCTCTCCTTTTCTCACTGTCTACTCCATATCTTTTTTGTCTCTGGTTGTCTTGGTGACTTAGCTGGGGTATGATCCAAAATATGCAAAAATGGCCTGAAGCTGTGGTGAACATTCTTTTCTCAGGCTGGGTTTATTGTGCATTAAAATATACAATTATTTATCCAAATAGATCCAACAGGTCACTTGGGTTTCACATGTATTCCTACCTGTCCCCAAAATGATCAGGGCCAGTTACTCCTTCCATTACACCAAAACCTCATTCTTCTTACAGGCCCCTAGCAACAAAGCCTGCTAAGTACCTTAGTGTCAGCTGTGGTTTATTATTCTCTCTCATTCTTGATGTTTCTCATTGGCACCAGAATGGCACTAGGATCTATAAACCTGAGAATACCAAAATTGTGCAGAAGAAATAAAACCTCCATTAACATTTTATTAGAAAAGATTATAAATGACGTCATTCCTGCTTCTGTCCCTTCAGTCCTAGAAATATATATTCTTCCTATTTGGGGCACAGCATCATATAGCAATTGTCCTAGTTCATTCGGGCTGCTACAGCAAAATCCCATAAAACTAGGTGGCTTATATACAACATAAATTTGTTTCTCTTCTCAATCTGCTGGCACCGTGACTGTCTATGGAGAATTGGTGTCTCCATAGATTGGCTGTCTCCTGAGAGCTCAGCCCTCACAGTAGGAATCTTTCCATTGCATCCTTATACAACAGAAGAGGCGAATGAGCCCCCTTGGACCTATTTCATATAGGCACCTATCATATCCATGAGGACTTCCTCATCATAATCTAACCATCTCCTAAAGACCCTACATTTTAACACTATTCCATCACAAATAAGGTTTCAACATATGAATCCTGGGGAGACAGAAACATTCAAATCTTATCAATGATCTTTGATTTGATTAAAAAATTGCATTCTAGAAAATGGCAGCACATTCTACATAAGTGTTGCCTCTAAGGTGGAGACTATAGGTGACTTCAATAAACTAATCCAATACTTAAAGAGTCCAGAAGCTTCTAGGTGGTATGTATGTTAAACTGTCAAAATGTCTTGGAGCCACAAGTCATCTTCACACTGATTGCTGTATAGTGGGTCAACTTATCTGATTATGAGGAATCCTCTGCCACTTGGCTTAGCGAGAACTAATGTCTAACACAGTGGAATTGACTGAGGTGTTATGGATAGGAAAAGCAAACCGATACCCATAAGAAGTGGCTATCTCTGGGAGAACAAATTTCTGGCCATTTCAGAATGCAAGGTGACCAACATAGTCAAACTGTCATCAAATGACTGTTAATTATTTAAAGCCTATTTTATCAGATGCACATCAGAGGCTCAGCATTATTCCTTGTTGATAGCAAATGAGGTGATTAGGACCAGCAGTGTCATATCATTAAGTCCATGTTGTCTGGCTAAAGTGTAGCCTCCATCTCCATCATCATGATGAAAGTATTCATGTCTGTCTTGTGCCAGCACCAGGGTAGTTGAGGACTAAACACGACTCATGTCAGTTGACCAGGTTGCTTTGTCCATTTGATTGTTTAGTGCTTTTTCCATAATGAATTCTTTCTGGTGGATTTTAACTAGTGCTACATTTTATTCATACTTCGTGCATCTCTCATATGTCTACCTGAGGCTTCTTTGTCCAGTATTGTTACTATTCACCTTTCAGAAGACTGAACATTTATTCCATTCTCTTCTTGCCATGAGTTCATGTCTATTCTAACCTTAAGTGACTTCTTTATATAGGAAATGAATATATAGGAACTCCAGCTGAAAATTGGTCCTTGGGAAGAGATTTCAATCATCACTATCTTTTGAGGCTATCTCATTTATTTTTTCCAAATATCCTAAAAATTTATAACTCTGGTGTAATCATGAGAGAAAAAATAAAAGAAAGCTATGAACTATGGGAAATTTTACAAAATATCTGACCAGTATTTCTCTAAATTCTCAAAGTCTTCAAAAATGAAGAGATATATGAAGAGGGACAGGCATGGTGACTCACACCTGTAATCCCAGAATTTGAGAGGCCAAGGAGGGGTGGATTGCCTGAGCTCACAGGTTTGAGACCAGCCTGGTCCAGAATGAGATCCCCATTTAGAAAAAATAGTTGGGCATGTGGCAGGCGCCTATAGTCCCAGCTATTTTGGAGGCTGAAGCAAGAGGATCACTTGGACCCAAGAATTTGTGGTTGCTGTGAGCTATGATGCAATGGCACTCTACCAAGAGTGACCAAATGAGATTCTGTCTCAAAAACAAACAAAAAAGGAAATCTATGAAGAGCAAATATTAGTTTAGAGAAATGCTTAGTAAATGTAATGTGATTAAATGGATGGAATTGCAGAACAATAATAGAATATTAGTAAAAACAAAGGAAATCTGAAGAAAGAATTACTTAATGCACCAATAATTGTTTGTTAGTTGCGACAAATGGGCCAGTCTAGTGTAAGATATTAATGGTAGTGGAAACTGGTTATAGAGCATATGAGAAGTCTCTGGATTATATTTGCAATATTTTTGTTTATATAAAACTATTATAAAATGTTCTAAGGTTTGTAAAAATATAGTAAGCGTCCATTGAATATTTACTCTGTGTCAAGCACTTTAAAATTCACTAATTATGACATTAAAATATCATAATAAGATTTTGCAAGTATCTGTTATGCCATTTATGACAAGATAAAATGAGAAAATTTTGGCTAAGGTGTAATATCAAAATTGAGAATAGAGAAACTCAATTCTAATTCTTCAGAGCATTCTACTGAAACAACTTTCTTACTCTCAGGAAGATTTAAAAAAAAATGTGGTATTCCAAATTACTAAAACAAAACCCAACAAAAACCACACTAGTTAAACCTTGCTTACCTACATAGTGATTATTTCAAATGGAGAGCTTTTCTTCTCTTGTATTATTGAGAAGAGACCTGGGTGTTTCAACTTTTATGGGATCAGTGACTTCGGTCAATATTTTGACTCTCAACTCTCAGCACTACAAATATATATATATTTTATTTAATCTTTCTTCCTTTGGCTAGTGCACATTTCTGTAGCAAGGATTTTTCTAATCTCATATGTGGGGTATATAAACTTGACTACAATGACCGGGGAATAAAATACTGGAAGGGATTTGGGGGTTTTAGCCTTCAGTAAATAGACTGTCACATACCTCTAAGTACTCATTAGTGCACCTCACGCTCAACCTCAGCTATCCCTGGTAACTCTCGGTGATGAACCATTGGAAATAGGAAAGTATATGCAATTCTACACACACAATTCTCCTTGATTTCCTGCAGCTCTGCATCCAGCCAGGAATTAGATAATAGAATAACAGAGTTTAAAGTTTTATTATAGATAATTTCAATACATTTTCTTGCCTGTAGCTACCCTATGGACTTCTTGATGAATTCAATTCTTTAGGTTTTTTTTTTTTTTTTTGGTCTTATCCCTATTAAAATAATCATTACCTTTTAAATATGCTGTTAAACCCAATTCAGGCTATGTTGGTATTAGATTTAAAAATGTATCTTAAATCCATCTATTTCTTTTTAACTCTTCTAGATTTATTCTTGCTGCCTTTTTTTTTGTTGTTGTTGTTTTTATATGCTTGGGGACTGGTCACAGTCATTGAACCCCTTTTCCAGTTGCCTATTTATAACCAAATCTGCAAATTGTGGTCTATGTTATTATTTTATAATATAAATGATAACATCTCCTTGTCTTCTTTAATACCCTCCATTGATTGTCAAGTATAAAACCTTTCCTTGGCTTCAAAGTTTTCTTACACACATTATTTGTCCACATTTTCAAGTATCTGTGTCCCTTACTCCATCTCTGATGGATTGAATTATGATTTCAATTTATTGCTCTCTCCTTTCTTTGCATAAAATAATTATAATTTCATTACCTTAATGATCAGCTCGGTTCTGTGTCTAAGCTTAGAGTGGAGAATTTTGAGATGGGTTCAAAGATGTTTTCAAATGTGACTGCATACTTCAGCTTATTCTTTTCTTTCTGTGTTTGGTCCTGAGAACACCATTTCCGGCTCAGTGTTTATTCTTCAGTCTGAGTCTCAAAATGAGAGGATAAAGGGGGCATAGCTAAGGCTAGCCTTGGCCTTGAGCTTGATCAGGGCTGAAAGCAGCCTGAAGTCCACATGTCATGAACATTTACTTCTACAAGAAATATTTATTGTTGCAAACCATAAATAAATGGTTTTGCAACCAGTTAACTAAACCAGCCTCTTTCTTATATTCCAATCTTACTCGTCCTCTGCCCCGTCTAACTAAATCCTTGTTTATTTTCCTTTTTTAGGCAATGTTTTTGCTTGGTTCACTCTTTAGAATATTTAATTTTCTTTACATCTCAGCATAAAATACAACTTCTGAGAGGTAACAAAGCATTACTTTACGGTGTTCATTTACTTGAAACACTAACAATATCTGACAAGTTAAATATATTTAATTGTTAGGTTTACTACCTCTTCTGTGGCACAAGGACAAATAATCTGTCTGCTTGCCTTACAAAGCCTCACAGGTAGGAGACATGTAGGAGGCATATATGAAAATATGGGTGAGAACGTGGACATTTTCCGCTGCTCAGCAGTATGGTTCTAGTGGATAATATGATAAATAATCCTGGTAATACTTCTGAGAAGATAGGCAATTTCTTCCCTTTTCTTATTAACCAGCAGCCGTGGTCTTTTCCTGTTACATTTTGTATTACCCTTAATTTCATCAGTCTGACCACTTTGTACATTAGGTGTCAAAAAGTTCATATTCTCCTGGAGTAGCCCAACATGTATGTATGACTTAGATTAGGGATGAAATAAGCACCAATACAATTTAGTTCCTTAACATTAAAAAAAGTGTTTCCCTGTTATGTAGCTTCACAGATGAGGGAATCCTTCTGAATTGTTCTTATTTCACCTTGTATTGATTGTAAATAACTCAATAACTGGGAAAAGCTACAGAATTTTCCGATTACATTTTGTATTATCTTTAATTTCAGCATTGTGAAATTGTATTTTTGGTGTTAAAAAATTCATATTCTCTTTTACTTGCACAACCAAACAGTTGAATGTTTTGGGGAAGTCACCATATGTGAATCCTAGTTAAACATAATTCCTCTTTTATATTTGAGTATAGACTGTTGTAGAGAAAAACTAAGTCATCACCTACAATTGTGCAGACTTCTTTACTATCAACTTTAGTTCTTTTACCCACATCCCCCCTCATAAGTGATAATCAACCCTTTTATACCACTGACCTCTTATATTATTGATTTTGGGCAAATCACTTGCTCTGTTCTCATAATTTGCACCCTCAGAAAGGGTTGTAACTTCAGAGCTGCAAATTCTTATATGAAGAAAGCTCTTCACAGAGCAACTTTTTTCCCACAGAGCACACAGTCATTGAGGACGGGCACACACGGGTGATTTCCAACCCCAATCTCACACAATGCAGAAACCATTCCTTCTCTAACACTCAAACCTGTTCAACTTTCACCAGAACTATTCATAGGAACCACAAACTTGTCAGCATGTACTTACATTCTGTGGATAAAATTTCGTTTATTTTCTCATAAGGTTCAGAGATCTCCTATAGATCACATAAACTAAAATGGCTACATATCCATTTGACATGTTCCTTAACATTGCTTAAGAATTAAGACATTTTCTAAGCTTTTCTTGACAGAAACCTTGTCTACTGGGAATAATCATGATACCTCTAGGGGGCAGTGTTGCCTAACACCACTAAGCCACCTCGGTTCTGACCCAAGCAGGTTTTGTTGTAGGAACACTGTCTTATGAATAGGTTATAGATTTAGTAAGTTCAAAATATTTAAAGGCCAATGATGACTACCTAAATATAGCACATTTACTGATGATCATTAACTCAGAGAGATGTGAATACAGATTTCTCAGTATTAAATTATTATGATTTCTCAACATCTAATACATAGCTACGTAAACACAGGACTGATTTTGGCTTAGGGCTCATAATCTTACATAATAATAAAGTGTTCCTTCTATGATGTTTTGTTTTTCTCAAAATGTTTAAAGTTTTCTTATTTTTATAAAATATTTATTTTATTTGTATAAAATATTTTATCGATGTGAAATATTTTCAAAACAAAAAATTATTTTGATTTTTAAAGTCTTTAATATAGTCTCTGATAAAAAATTTATATGTTCTGAGGGAAAGAAACAGGCATTTGAAATTTCTCGATACATTAATTTTTCCTTTATGTAAATGGGCAAAATAGCTTACCTTTCAAATAACATAAAGATGTCTTTCATAGAAAATATGTAATGAGTTCATATGATTATGCTATTTATTTGTATGGGCATTCATTTTAGTTTTATGTCAAATTTTAAAGGAAAATGATTTAACAGTATTTTCTAAGGAGTCAGTTTTTATGCATAATAATGATAAATTAAAATATATAATTTTATGTCCCACAAATCAAAGAGCAGGAAAATCTTGACTATATTTTTCTCACTATTCAGTTCCAGGATGAATTCATTTATTTATTTTACATTATCTAGTGCAGAGAGAAACAGCAAAACAAAATAAAGCAAAGCTGTTTTTTCGTTTCTTTGCAGTGATGTTAATGACAGCATGCTTCGGTAAAACATCCGCTTTTGTCCACCTCAGTCTGTTTCTGAAGAAACTTGACCTGAGACAGTAGTAAGGACTTTACGACTTAGATAAAGGGATGGACTGAACATTGATACAAGTCGTTCCTCAACAACAACAAAAACCCCCTTTCTCTATAGCTTCATGGATGAGGGAACCCTGTTGAATTTTCCGTATTTAACATAATTTTGATAGTAATCAATTAAGTTACTGGAAAACAGCAGAGATGTAATAAATATGCTTTCAGTTAATATGATTTTAAAATATAGTTGTTTTTCAAATAATATTAATATAAGTACTATTCTGTAACTCAGAATCAGAAGAGCAATACATAAAGTAAAATTAAAGGAGAGACAAGTAAAGATGCATTAGTATTTAAAATCCCTAATTAGTGAACGGAAATTATTTTAAATATTTCAATTTCACAGTTATCCAAACTTTTCCAATCTTAAAAAACTCAAGACCCTCCACCCTTTTCTCTTCTCCCTGTTCTGTGCTAGTGAGAATAGGATGTGTCCTCCTTTGGGCCTTGGTGCTACTTCACTAGGTAAAGTTTGGCAAGAAGTTTTATGATCGTTAATATTACGTTCTAACTAATAACAAAGGCAGACACTCTTTATGATTTGAAGGTTGAGAGACCTTGCATGACATAGGGGCTCAAAACCTCCTCTGTGTTATGATAATTTGTGTAATATAAGAATTGATTGATCGATGTATCCTAATATTTCCAAAGCTTGGCTAATTACTAGAATTACCTGACTATAGAAAAACACAGATACTCAGATGCCTTGTTAGAAGAGATTCCTTTTTGATATTCAATTGATACTGATTTAGGAATCTATTTTCTTAAAAATATCCATGACAACACACATGTTCATCCATTTTTGGTAATAGGTATTTGTAAGTAGGAAACTGTTCCATGATGCTGGTGGGAATCATGAGAAACTGGCATTTCTCTCGGTATTTCCCCAAGTTTTTAACAAACATTTATTTGGAGCCTTTGGAAATTTTGTTTTCAACTAGAGTGAGAAATTCCTATACAGAGTAAATCTTGTTGTCTGGTTTAGATGAAGCTATTTGACAAATGAGAATAAGTTAAGAGCAGCATCATTGTGAAAATCAAATATATTTGTAGGCATAGATAAAGTTATCTTATTATGGAAAATAAAAGTATATGCATGATTGTTTCTGAATTCATTTAATTATGCTCATATTTCACAGCATTGAAACAGCCATCTGTTTATTTGATGCAGAAAGGAAGAGAATGTTTATTCTAGCAACTTACATACTATCATAATAAAACAACAGAGTAGACAAGAAGAAAAATCTGCAAAATGAGGTGCTGTGAATTCAGACTGTGAGTAGGACAAAGCGAAGATATAGGAGATAAAATTAGGAAGTCAAAATAGAAGAAAACATCAGATACTACATATCTGTGTGGCCCTTGATTAACCAACAAATAGCATAAGGGGAAAGGACCTCGGTTTAGAGAATGGCAAGTTCTCATTATGTAACCCATGCTGTGGCACAATATACACACACACACACACACAACGCCTAGCCCCCAGGTTGAGCCGCAGTTCCCCAGCCAAGAGAAGTGTTGATTTTTTATGATTCACAGCCTTACTTCCTTTGGGATATTGCTACCTGCTGAAAGGGCAGCTTATATCCAATGACCAACTGTTAAAGGAGTTCAAAGGCCAGTGCCTCTTACCGACATTGATGGTAACTGTGTTGTGAGGCTGTGTTTCATGGCTGTCTTATTTCTGCACATCTGGCAAGCAGAATCATGAACTTTCTAAGTCATTGCTTGCACATTGAGCTGATTTGAAGATGGAAGTTAGGATAACTCTATAAAAAAAAGGGGGAAAATATGCTTAAAGTCTTGGAAGACAGAGGTAGCATCTTCTGCAGTAATGAGGTATAGGGTGAGTGCTGTCATACAAAACGTGACTTTCTTAACTTTAGGGATCCTCGCCTATGACACAACTTACTGCATGTGAAACCCTCCATCTTCCCCTGAGGCATTGTTCTTGGGACTCTGTGAAGGTAACTGACATAATATTCTGATGGTCATGATGTTCACTGTGAATAACAATAAGCTTTTTCTCTGACTCATGACTCTCACGTCTCTGACAGCATAGAATTGTGAGAGAGTAATTCATTAGCTTGCAGGTGGAAGAAAACCTCAGGCTTTTCACCATTTTTGACTCTCTCAAGAGCCAACTCAACTTCAAATCTCCATGTGGGATGAGCTCAGGCTTCTGTAATCTCACACCATGTAATCTTTTGGTTTCCATGCCCAAACCTGATTCCCTCATCCCTTTATACTGGTATCCCTGAAAGCACTCTTTAATACAATTTCTATAAAATATTGTCTCTCTCAGAGATCATTTCTGAAGCACATTCACATCACACAGTGTGTGCCTTCAGTTGTATGATGAAGCAGATTCTACGATGGGATTTTGAGACTCTCTTCTTTTGGTAGAATAGAAATTAGAGTCTCAATATTAAGTCTGCAGCATTTTTTAGTAATGATACTGTTAAAAATTTTAATGTGGTAAACTTTAATACTAAATTGAGGATTTATTCAAGGAATAAGTGCTAGAAAGTAAATATAGGGCAGTGCCTGTTGCTCAGTGGGTAGGGCACCGGCCCCATATACAGAGGGTGGGGGGTTCAAACCTGGCCCTAGCCAGCTAAAACAGCAGTGGCAACTGCAACAAAAAATAGCTGGGCATTGTGGCGGGCACCTGTAGTCCCACCTTCCC
Organism: Otolemur garnettii; assembly: GCF_000181295.1. Taxonomy (NCBI): domain Eukaryota; kingdom Metazoa; phylum Chordata; class Mammalia; order Primates; family Galagidae; genus Otolemur; species Otolemur garnettii. The sequence continues at coordinate 310,177 of NW_003852729.1, forward strand.
AAGGGGCTGGGGCAAGAGAATTGCTCATGCCCAAAAGTTGGAGGTTGCTGTGAGCTGTGACACAACAGCACTCTACCAAGGATGACAGAGTTGGGACCCTGTCACCCTCAGTAGAGTGCAAAAAGGGGGGGGCGATGTATAAGAAATGTCCAATTGTCTCTGGAAGCTATTGTTTTTATATTTGACATGGAGATGTAAGTCGATAGCTCAGGTAGTTAGAAGGTAGATTAGAGCCAGAACTCAGAAGAACAGACTAGAATACATGCCAGTCATCTCTGCATCTGCCGTCAGTGACAAGAGCTTCCTAGAGGAGAAATTTTCATTCTTTGTCATGAAATTATATACACATTTGGCTCAAGAGTTGGAAAAACTGAAGGAGGATCCAGGGTAAGACGGAGCATTTACAGGCAATAAAGTAAGCCAGCAGGTGAGTGACATGTATGAGTTACAGAAGCATCTTCACTCAACTTCTGAAAATGAAGAAAACAACACCTACAAAAAGGAATCCTGCTTCATGTCTTCTCTTCAAATTTCAAAAACAAAAGCTAAACAAAAATGTATGCATGATCCATTCTAATGAAAACCCTATAGGGAAGGAAGTTCTGGGAAATTCATACTAATGTAGTTAGCACGATATAAAGTCATCCAAATTTAATACCCAAGCTATGTGAAAGATTCAGGGGAAGTAATGTTTTTAAGAACAGTGAAATTTGACAGTTGTTGCTGAGTAGAGCTGAATACAATTGATAAGCTGGAAAAAGACTAAATGGCTGCAAATAATTAAAGCCAAAGTAGGAGTGTCTGAGGGTTTTCTTTGACACATTTAATATAATTTTGAACTCAATTAGCCAGAGGGCAATGCAAATAAACCAACTTTAATACCTAAAAATTAATTATATGGGCAGGGGAGTATAAGTGAAGGTTGAATGTTTTGTAGGTCAGGACCCTGGTTAAAAAAAGAATGAGACTCTGAGACTTAGGATGAAAATCCTAATGTTCTATATTCCCCAGACATGAAGAAATTCCCCTTGTGTTTCTAATTCAATAAAATCTTGGCTTTGAATGCAAACGCATGCCCTTCTCACACCCTTCCTTCCATATCCTCCTACTATCAGACTAATAACTAAGGTCAAGTAATAATACAACAGC
>NW_003852729.1:311825-313240 GCF_000181295.1 Otolemur garnettii
GATGATGATGTATCCTGAATTATGGAGGTCAAGGAATAAGCTTTAACCATGAAAAGAAAAATAAGTTTGAAGAGAAAAATGAGTGGCAAGGTCAGACTGGCATCCTGTGAAGGGGAACAGAGGATGGTTATTTAAACAGAGGGAAACAGAGCTCCACAAAGACCTTAGAGCATGGTTAATTAAATATGTGAATCTCAAGTACAAAAATTTAACAGCCAATAAGAGCATTTCTCAGGTGAAGCAAGCTAAAGAAATCAAGGATGGATGGTCAGGAAGCCTAGCTTAATTTTTATTTATTTATTTTTTTAACCTTAGCCAGTTTTCAGTCCCAGAATTTGTTGACTAAAGGAAAACCCAAATTCTCATGATGAAAGACTGGGACATCCATGGTCATATCTAGTAATGATTTCCCAAGTCCTTTCTCAAAGGTGTCTATAATTATTTCTTTACATAATTGATGGTGAAGAGAATTTTCATACTGCATTAAAAACAATCTTCAAACATTTAAAGGACTCTTGAAAATAGTGTCCATGTCTATTTTTTCCCCAACCTCCACAGAATTATCACACCATTCCCTCCTAACATTTTTATTGGGGACAACAGGGGTTCCATCGTATCATTTTTACTGGAGACAACAGGGGTTCAGAATCAGGTCCCTTTCAAAGGGACTCCCCACCTTTGATCATTTTCCCATTTCTAATTACATAATTAGGATTGTTATACAGAAACTATAACTGTAATTAGGATTATTAACAGAAACTCTATTAAATTAGCCTCTGAATTAGCCATTCCTCCAAATCCAGAAAAGATCCCAATTCTACACCAATGTCACATCTCTGGAGAAGGGTGAAATGTAGCACTGCCTTAAAGATTTACAGTACGCTAAGCTGAAGGCTCCCACAATGTACACATTCATTCATCATTTCTGACCCTTAAAAAAATAGATTCTGGAAGATGATATTTGTTAACTCTACTAACAAATAGCCTCAATTTCAGTTCTATCTGAGATTTCATTTCCCAGAGCAGATTAATACCTCCTTGCATACATGGGCTATGGCCATTGATTTGGCATATAATTCCTGTTACACCAGAAAGGTCTTTGCTATCTCTTTCTTAAAGGTGGCTCAAAAGTAATTCACATCTACACAAATCCAACAGTACAATACAATTTTGTCCTCATTCCAAACTTGTGTTTACTCTCCTACCCTTTATCAAACTATATTCTGAAGACACAAGGTCCAGTTTTATATCTTGGAGTCATATCTCATTGCCCCAATATCTGATGGAATTGTGTAAATAAGAACATGTGTACAGAAATGTTTTAGTAGGTTACATGCTCTCCAGAAATTAAGAGATAAATGCTATGGAAAGCTTATTCTAACACTAGAGGCCATTGCAACCTTTCCAGATAGCAA
>NW_003852729.1:314077-314827 GCF_000181295.1 Otolemur garnettii
ACTTTGTATCAGTTTCAGTCACCTGATCTTTATTACGCAATGAATGGAGTGCATATGGGGAGAGGAGGTGAAATATGGTCTGGTTCTAGCAGCAAAAATGTCATTTCACTTAAATGGACCTAGCAACCAGCGCTCCAAAAGCTCAAACCACCAACTCTGAAAAACCCTTGAAGAGATAGCCCGGACTTTGTGGCATGGTGCTTCTGTCAGTCCCTCCCAACATAGCAGGGCGGTGATTTCAGTTGACTGGAATCAGTACACATACTGTAGACGTGGATTCACTTGTCTTGTTGGCCTGGCTTTCTGACAGCCTAGTCTGTTAGACCCGTCAATGTGAAATACTGTGGAACATCACTGCAAAGCAAGAAACTCACAAGCAGCAAAGTAATTATGAAATATAACCATGCACACATGACAAACAGATTCATAAGTCTTTATACATACTGTTTCACAAAGAAAGTAATAAGTAGGATGCAGTTATCCAAACCCTGAGAGTAGGAAACAATTTATCTTTGAAGATGGTTCAGAGTTGCAAACATGGAGATGGGAGTCTATGAGAATGGAAAGTTTTCTTTCAGGATGTGATTATACCCTACATCAATTATCAGTGTGTGGTGCTAGATTCCCAATAGATGGCATACATAGATGTTAAAACCAAAGTATGAGACTTAACATGGCCCCTCTCATAATCACTGCACTACTCAGGGAATTTCGTTTTAGTATCTGCATTTTTAATTTCTGTAAGTCTAG
>NW_003852729.1:315258-316438 GCF_000181295.1 Otolemur garnettii
TTTCTGCATGATGTAAATGCCATAAGGTATGTTTTAACTTGTTTTCTGCATTAATATGTGATAATATGATATAATATTATGATGATATAATATGATAATATGTGACTATATATATAATTTTTATAAATGTCCCATTTATGATTTTTTAAAAAATTTACAATTAAGTTGTGCAATATTATAGACTGTTATACTTTTTATCATTTTATTAACACCTTTCATATCCTCATTGTTGGCATACTTTAACTAATAAAAGCATTTTGCAATCTTGCCATGAGATTGTAAAGTGCCTCCTTTTCAATGAGGTCCCCTCCACTGGCTTTATATATCTATTTGAAAGCTAATTGTATTTCATCATAAGAAACTAATAGTTATAGATAGCCAGTAATATTTTTCTTAAAACCTGGATGAATTCATTAGCCATTTGTTTTTATTTTATTTTATTTTATATTTGCTTGGAATTTTTTTAACTTTTTAATTTACCTTTCACTTTCAATTTTCCTTTATTCTTTTGTTTCTGATATTTCACTTTTAAGTAACAAATAGCATTTCTATTTCCCCAGTAGAGTTTGATGGCAGAATTTAGCATATTTACCCTTATTACAATTACTGATACATTCTTACTTTATTCTTCTGTCCTTATTCCCACCTTTTCTGTGCTTACTTTCCCTTTGAAGGCCTTCATAGGACTAGATCAAAAATTATTTGATATTCAATTTGTTCACTCAACTATTTTTAAAGTTCTCTATTCTATTATTTTTTTTAATTTTTAGGATTTTCTCAGAAGTTATAATGAAAAAAATGTTTACAGCATTCAAAAATTAACATTTTTACCCATACTTCTTTATGGATACGTTTTCTTTCCAATTTAACTTGCTTCCATTTGACTTCTAATTGTTTATCTCCTCATTTTCCTCTATTTCTGTTTTTTGCACATCAAAATTTACATCCAGGATTATTTTCTTTCTGACTTTAAAGCATCCTTTAGATTTCTCTTTAGTGATGATCTGATAGTAGAAAATTCTATACTTTCCCTTTCCTGATTCTACCCTTAAGTTTTCAAAGGTGACATTTCTAGTTCAAAGTTATTGTTTCTCTCCATTTTGAAAACATGGTTCTGATCTTTTTGGTGTTTATGTTGAGAATTCTACAAACATTTTAAGTTCTGACTCTGAATATAATT
>NW_003852729.1:317190-318477 GCF_000181295.1 Otolemur garnettii
AAAAAAAAAAAAAACAGTGTGGATATTCTTCAATGAACTAAAAGTTGGCCTACCATTTGATCCGACAATCCCATTATTGGGTATTAACCAAAGGAAAAGAAGTCATTTTATCAAAGACATCTGCATGTGAATATTTATTGCAGCACAATTTAAAATTGCAAGCATGTGGGAATTAACAAAATGTGGTGTATGTATCCTATAAAGTCCTTTCCAGCCCTAAGGATGAATTAATGTCTTTTGCAGCTTCTAATTGAAGTATTTAAGAATAGTAAAACCACTACCACATGTATTGACTATTTATTTGGAACTAACCAATGAGCACACATGTGCATGGAAGTAAAACTCTATGGAAATCCATGAGGGGGAGAGGGGAGTAGAGAAAGGCAAAAACCTTCCCCGTTCCATTGTACCCAACAGGTGCAATGACCACTGTCAGGTAAGAGGTACATTTATCACCCTGACTCAAGTACCACACAGACAATCCATGTAACCAAAAATATTTCTACCCATGTAATATTTTAAAATAATAACTATTTAAAAATTATCTGCATTATGGGAACTAAGGAAATTAATACATTATGTTATATCACCCTTTTATGGTTCTTCATTTACCCTTAAATTCATTTTTACTATGTGGTTTCTTTAACATTGTCACAGTTCACAGTTTTTAGAATCTTTTTTTAAGTACATTTCTTCTCACTAATTTTTCAGTAACTTGATAGAAAATTTTGAATACCCTTAAAGTTGTGACACAAGTTTTCTACCACTACTTTGATCTGTACTTTAATCACAGTAATTACGATTTAGAAACTTGTAGGTTTTGGTTGTTTAGCCTATAAACTAAAAGCTTAAATTTAAAATCTTTAGGCCCTTGAGTAAATGTTGTGTACTTTTTTTCTTATAGCTTGATTGATTCATGAAGTGTGTGTTCTTTTTCTGATAGTACCATTAAAACTCATTACAAAAGCTGTATTTATCACTTACATGTTAAACACACACACACAAAAAATCAATCATGTGCCATATTAGATCTCTATTTCTCTAAGGAAATTGTTCTAGAAAGCAATGTCAACTCAATTTTCTTTTCATAAATCATATTAGTGACTTAGATATTTTGCATTAATTTGTTTTTGTATAGGAATTTGAAATAAGTGTTATAGTAGGACAAATTTTGTTGGGTGCATTTCTGTTTACAAGATTTTAAACACCTGTGAATTCCTTAGAAAAGAAAATGTATTCCCACTTTCCCCAAACAATATATTCTTTGTTCTCCTAATAATACTATTT
>NW_003852729.1:318497-322146 GCF_000181295.1 Otolemur garnettii
TAATTTGCAAATATCTTTTCTCATTCCAAAGGTTGTGTATTTTCTTTAATTGTTGTGCCCTTAGCTGTGCAGAAGCTTTTCAGCTTAATTAAGTCCAATTTATTTATTTTTGTTATTGCTGTGATTGCCAGTGGAGTCTTCTTCATAATAACTTTCCCTAGGCCAATATCATCAAGAGTTTTTCCTATACTTTTTTCTAGGGTTTTTACCCTTTCATTTAGATTTAAGTCTTTTACCCATTGAGTCCACTTTTGTAAGTGGTGAGAAATACCGGTCCAATTTCAGTCTTTTACATGTAGTTATCCAGTTATCTCAGAACATTTATTGAATAAGATTCTTTTCCTCACTGTATGCTTTTATTTGGTTTGTTGAAGATCAGATGGCCATATGAGGCTGTTTTCATCTGTAGGTTTTCTATTCTGTTATACAGATCTATGCCTTTATTTTTGGGCCAATATCACTCTGTTTTGATCACTGTGGACTTGTAATATAACCTGGAGGTCTGATCCAGTGACACTTTGAATTTGTTTTTATTGCTAAGAATTATGTTGCCTGTATGAGTTTTTTTTTTCTTGTTCTATGAAACAAAAAAGAGATATGAACAGAACCTTCTCTGAATAAGACAGATGAATGGCCAGCAAACACATAAAAAGTGCTCCTTATCCATAAGCAACAATAAGATGCAAGTCAAAACCACCCTGAGATATCACCTAAGGCCTATGAGACTAGCCCCTATCACAAGGTACCAAAGCTGCACGTGATAGGAAGGTGAGGAGAAAAGAGAACACTTTTACACCAGTGGTGAGATTACAAAATAAAACAACTTCTTTGGGGAAAAGTATGGAGAATCCTTAAATAACTAAAAGTAAACTTTCCATTTGACCCCGCAGTCCCATTGCTAGGCATCTGCCCAGATTAAGAAAACAAATTATTCTACCATAAGAATATTTTTACCAGCTTAAGCAACTATATAGTCGGAAAACTTACTTTTTTAACTTTCAAGTTTTAGACGGAAATTCTACTGCTATTCCAATCTACTCCGTAATCCTTTCCTGGCTTTCTGCGTATCTTTTCTTCTTATGGATCACTGTTCACTTTAAAATATGTTGTGCAGTCAAAAGCGCCTTTGAGATTTAAGGAAAAGTATTTCCTCCCTGTCTCCTCTACAAAATATCGTTTAAAATGGCATAACCAATATTTTAATAATCCATAATTATTAGGTATGTTAGTAAGAGTACACTAAGGGGACAGAAATCACACCACTTATTTGAACAGGGAAAATTTAAAGTAAAATAATTAACTTGTCACTAATAGTTTGAGTAAAGAGAAAGTTAAAGAATACAGGAAGTGTGTGTTGGAAGCAGAACAATTTTCTGGAGTGCTGCAGGTTAGGACTTTAAAGAAAAAAAAAAAAAATCTGCCTCCGGGCTACCAGCCAGAAGCTGTCCACTGCGGTGCTGGGAACTTGCTGAGAGTACCTATTGTGCAACAACAAAATTAACTGAGATGTTCACCTATTAGGTGCTGGGTAAACTTGCTAAAGTGCTTTCACCACTAGTTTCCTGCAGACCACTGACAGGGCATCTGACCAGCAAAAAAATTTTCCTGTGGTAGCCACATCCCGTAAACAAGAGTCTCAGTGCTTCACAGCCACGAAGAGCGGCTCCTTCTGCTTCCAGTGATCCTTTCAATAGTCTCTCCTGACAAGCTCTAAGGCTTTTCCACCTGTCATAGGAGATGTTTATGAGGTTCAGCTCTAATATCACAGAGGGGGCATGTAAGGGTGGCTTTGGAATAGGTAACCAATCTATTGATAATTGGGAGAGCCTACTCCATTAGGCAATCCAACTTTCACAGTCATAAATAGTCTCACATACTGTATAGTTATTTATAGCTATTTTTATGTATAGCCATTTTATATATATGTACACACACATAGAGAGAGGGGGTTGGGTATGTGTGTGTGTGCTTGTGTGTGTGTGTGTGTTTATATGAGCTCAGCCTTCATAAGGATTACAGAAGCCAGCGTGCGAGAAGACCTGAATGAATGGAATTTATTTGGATGGTGATCCCGGGAACTATCATTATGAGTGTGGAAATGTAGGAAATAACAGGGAAGAGTAACTGTCAGGCATGGTGGCTCACGCCTGCAATCCTAGCACTCTAGGAGGCTGAGGTAAGGGGATCATTTGAGGTCAGGAGTTTGAGACCAGCCCAAATGAGATCTTTACAAAAAACAAACAACCAAACAAACAAAACAAAAAAACACACTCACACATAGAAAAATTACCCAGGTGGTGCATTCTCATAGTCCTAGCTACATGGGAGGCAAGAGGATTGCTTGAGCCCAGGACTTTGAGGTTGCAGTGAACTGTGATGACACCACCGCACTAACTGGGAGGACAGAGACTCAGTAGAAAAAAAGAAAAAAGAAAGTTACACAAGCAATGCAAGATGCACATAAATAAGTTTTACTGTAAGTAACTACACTTAATGCTAATGGAAGACTCTGGGAGAAAATGAGGAAAACGTGAAAATATTATTCTTTGGAAATTCAGTGGGATTCAGATACGTATATAATAACCGCCCTGAGTCATTGGTTAAGGAATCCTTCTGGGGTCCTTCGCCATACCTATGGCGATGCAGAAATCGACAAGGGGGGCTCTGGCAGTTAAAGAAGTTCCTCAGACAAGTAGTGTTAGTTGCTGGCATTTGGAAATCAGGCCTGTATATACTAAAGACGTGTAAGCTCTTTTAACACTGAGATTAATATTTAACTGGTGTAAGTGTTTAACTGTAAATTATATAACTTCCAATCTTCATCAAATGTAGAACTCATGGAAACATTTTCAGTTCTATATCATTTTTAATCTAGTGTATTAATTCATTGGACCATTAGGCAAAATTCCTTTGAGTTTCTGTCATGTGCCTGTCGCTATATGAGAGCTTCTGGGTGCTTAACAAAAGCATGAACATTGTCCTCACAGAACTAAGATTTCTAAAGTACTTTCTTGAGTTGGTATAATATCAAAAGTTATATAGGGGTATAGTCCTGTCCAAAATGAAATCATATATAATAAGTAAAAAATTAAACAGCAAAAATATTTGAGTTAAATTTTAAAAACTTTCCTGACTTTTAGGATGAATTTTATTCAAAATACAGTATCTAGAAGTTTAATATGATGTATTAATTTTTACCTTCTCTATTACACAAGGCATAATTTTGTTTAAAAATCTAACCTTTTGAATTACACTGTATGTTTTTTGCTCCTTTTTCTAAATGAGGCATTAATCTCTAGGCACTATTTCAAGCTCACATTAATGCTTAAATAGACATTGGTACTTAGGTGGTGGTGTACGTAGTATAAGACCTAAAGTACTCTAAATTAAAAAACAAATATCAGTCACTGGAACCTAGATATAAATCCATACTGATAGTAAATAAATTTAAAACTATAACAATAAATTTAAAATGAAATGGAGGAAAGAGAACCAAGAACAGAATGTAAATTAAAGAAAAATGAGCAATGCCAATCACAAGTTAACTCCCAATGCACACTAAGGATAGAGCATACTATTATTGGGAGACAAAGTATATAGGACTCGTCAAGGACTATTTAATTTATAATAAACAGAAAAGTTAAAAAAA
>NW_003852729.1:322896-324830 GCF_000181295.1 Otolemur garnettii
AAAAAAAAAAAAAAATGTAGGCACAGAACCAGGGAACTTACACACATGTCAACATACTGGTTCTCCCAAGAAACATTCCGCTCCTCACTCTGCACAGCAGAGTGTAGACTCCTCACTATGGAAAGGAAACTTGGCCCTCACTATGGGAAGGAAGTGTCCCTTACTATGGGAAGGAAGGCACATGGCGAGCCATGTGCCTCTGACATTCCAATTTGGAGAATAAGAACTGGTTTTTAACCTCTGCTTCTATGAAGTACTTTCAGAATTTGTTGATATGATTTTCATAACCCAGGGTGACCACATGTGTATCAATATGGAACACAGGGCAGAAGCAGCTTTGATTAACCTTCTCATTCCTTTTAATAATCAGGCGGCACCCGGGGCTTCTGGAAAACAGTCACCCTCCTCAAACCCAGCCTTAACTTTTACCCCAGTATATCATATACATATTAACATTTTATTTGTATATTATGTCATAAAAACCTTGGAACACATAGTTCAAACTTCCCTTTAGCTCTGATTCAAGCTGCTGTCAAGGAGAAAAGAAAGGAGATCTATGTCTACATGTTGAAAAACAATTGAAGAAGGAAGGGTCTTTAGAAATTGAGTCCATTTAGAAAACTGGCCATGGGAGGAATATTCTTGTACAGAAGGCGAATTCTGATGACCCTAAGATTAAGTATACATTCACGAAGGAAAGCTGTAAGCAGTTAAAAAGAAAGAAGCCCAGTGTCAAAGTAGCATATCATTATTATTATTTGCTTTATTATTGTTTGGGATTCATTGGGGATACAAAGAATTAGGTTACACTGATTGTATTTGTTAGATAAAGTCCCTCTTATAATTGAGTCCTGTCCCCAAGAGGCGTGCCATATGCCCAGTAGCATAATTTTTTGTTAATCAAGAAAACCAACAGTTCATTTCTGTAATAGAAGCAAATGATAAAAATATTTAGAGTTAATTTTTTAGATCATTGGCAAAGGTTGGATAAAGTCTCTTTACTTTATTTACTTGTTAAAATAAAAAGTATACAATCAATTATGCTTGAGGAGAGATTAAAGGGATATGTCACAGAGGTGTGAAGAGAGAGAAATCTGAAGAAATAGTTTTTTTTGGAAGTGGTAAAGTAAGTGGAATGGTAGGATTACCTCCAATGCTAAAGGCCATTAGAAATTAGCTGTACGTTTAAGAAGAAGAATCTCATAGCTTTTGTGAATGTGCTTAATAAGGGTGTATTCATCAGCGTCATTCAACTTTTCATATAGAGTGAGTAATGACTTTTCTATTGCCACATAACAAGTTATAAACTTAGTGGCTTTAAGTAGCACCAGGCCTAATCTCCCAGGTGAAAAGGGCACAACCTAACTAACTCCTCTTTTTAAAGTCCACTGTATTGAACTTAAAGTATTGCTTGGGCTCTGCTTCCAACTTTAGTTCAAGTCCTCTTCCAAGTTCATTTATGTTATTGACAGAATTCAGTTAATTTTAGCTGCATTGAATGCATTCTATCTTCTCTTGCTGAAGTCAGCTGATGACCTCTATACGTTCCTGAAGACCACATTCTTGTCCGTGTCACACAGAACCCTTCTCTCACACTATGGCAGCTGTAAACTTTAAAACCAGCAGAAGAGAATCTATTCCTGTTCCATGTCTTTTCTTTTCTTTTCTTCTTTTTTCTTTTTTTTTGGCAGTTTTTGGTGGGGGTTGGATTTGAACCTTCCACCTTCAGCATATGGGGCCAGTGCCCTACTCCTTTGAGCTACAGTTGCCACCCCAGCTCCTTGTCTTTTTTAGCAGCTCACAAAGTTAGACAGGGCCCCCTGGGATAGTCTCCCTTTGATTCATTCAAAGTCAACTATTAGGGACGATAATTACATTTGCAAAATCCCTTTTGCTGTATAACATAACATAAGCATGGATATGATAGGTATAAT
>NW_003852729.1:325071-346715 GCF_000181295.1 Otolemur garnettii
TTTTTTTTACTAGAGAGAGTGACCTCAAAATTTAGGTTTAAAGAATGTGGTTTTGAATGAATTTAGACATTACAGGGATTGGTAATAACGAAGCATAAGTTGCTCCTCAGGAATCAGAAATAAAGAGGTCAAGTTGAATTTATGTCAATTCAGACATGACCAAGAGTAATGTCAGTGATAAAAGTGAAGAAAAAGACAGTAAATCACATACTAAATTTTTCAAAGAATGAGGGTTCATGCCGAGTAAAGCAGTAAATAATTACAAGAAGGGAAGTAATAGCATTTCAAGGAATCGGTTGTTCATTGTTCTTGGTTGGTGGGTTAGGTGATTAGTTCATAGTAGTTTGGTTTATTTTTTTTTTAAGGAGAATGGAGGCTAAATCAGCAGAGAAATTAATGAAGTGTGAGGTGGAATATAAAAGTCATCCTGAAGCTCAATTTTATTTAAAGGGGAGAGAGAAAACACACACATACAAAGAAAACTGTAAAGGAAATTCCATCAGAAGGAAATGGAGTATCCAACTAGTCAGATTAAAATGTTTTGATTACCTTTTTTTCAAATAATTGCTAGAGATCTTTCTATTACTTTATTGTTGCCAGGGGAATGAGTCCTTGTTAGCTAAGACCCATTGTTTATTTCTCAAAAACATTGTGTTAGCACAATGAAAGTATATCATATATTTAAGAAGATGTTAGATTTAAGACCTTTCCTAAATATTATATCCTAGTGGTTGCATTAGGAAACAGATCAACAGATGAAGCAATTTTATCCAATAATAAATGTTTATAATATACTTATTTTTAAATAAAAATAGCCTTCTAATAACTTCTATATTTTCTGAAATTATAGACTCTCTCTTACTCCATTTTCTAATATTATTTGGAGCCTTTGTAGACACTCTTAATTGCAAACATACATATTATGAATAATATTTATCTCAATCACAGATAGTTGAATCAATTTAGATATTAAAGGGAGAGAAATCAATAAGTCCTATCAATGTTAATTAATCAGTAGCATAGTGTTTTATTTAAATAGCTATGACATTTATTCAATGGACTTTTATTTTTTTTTCCAGTTTTCTGCCAGGGCTGGGTTTGAACCCACCACCTCTGGCATGTGGGGATGGTGCCCTACTCCTTTGGGCCACAGGCACCACCTGACTATTATTTTCAGTTGTTATTGTTGACTAAGTTTATACCTTACAGTTAAACTCCAATAATTGAACTCTAAAGTTGTGAAACTTTTTTACTATCGTAGAAATGTTGATCCCACATCCTCTTTCCTTAATGATGATTCAACAAAATGTCAACATTCAGTATATTTTCAACTATCTCTTCCTTCATTTTACTAAACACCATTTTAAAAAGGAAAAAGAAACAGAAAGGTGCTCATTATCAGCACATGCTACAGTAACTTTAAGAAGTAATTGATTTTGGCTGAGGTGATGTTGGAATAGTGATAATTAGGATATTAGCTCCAAAAGGTAATAAGTGAAAGAAGAAATTAATATGACAAATACAAGAAACCGTATTAGCTAGAGCAGTTCAGAGAGGGCATTGTTTCCTTTGAGAGTAAATATTTCTGTATAGAAAGTCTCTAACATTGTAGCGAGGTCATAAAGGAAGAGGTACAAAAAGTTGCTAGGTTTAATGTTACCTTTAAAGTGAACATTGTCATAAGATTTGTCTAGACTCTTCTCCCTTAACGGTCTCACCTGCACGATCACCCTCTAGGTATAGGTAATAAAAATTATTACATTTGGGGATTTTCTCCTGTACACAGTTTCCTTTCACTCCCAGGATATGGCTTATGACAATTTCACAGGAATATCAACTACTATTGAGTCATATTAGGTCATTTAAGCAACAATTTTACTGCAAAACAGAGTGTTTATGTATGGGTGTATGTGTGTGCCTGTGTGTGTAAGTGACTGCCTGCTTACCAATATGAGTTACATCGTACTTTATGTTCAAACACTCTAAAGGCAGAAAATACTGGGAAGTATATAGACTGCACAAGCTAACAGGAATAATTTGTTTCGTGAACTGTAAACAAGATCACTCACCAATCTCAGCAGGCTTTCAAAGAAAATCCTCTCGTTGCTTGTAAGTATCAAGGCTATATTACATAGCAAAAAGTTTTATGCATGTACTTTTCAAAATGTGCAAAAAAAGAAGAGGGTCGTAGCTAAATAATACCATGTATAATCTATAATTGTTAGAAATATTTACACTAGCTGTTCTGTACTTAGTACCAGTGATATTTTAACTGTAACAGTTTACTTCTATTTCTGTCTTTAGTTTATGAAAGACTTTATTTATAAGGTATTATAATACCTTAATGTTAATGATAAAGTAGAAATCATCCTATTGTGGCTACTGTATATTTCAACAATTGACACAAATATTACAGATCCTATAAATAAGCCATCAGTATATCCTATCTCCCAAATAACTAAAAAACTGAGAGAAATATATAACTGATCTTAATCAATTTTGTTGGTGGCTTGAAGGACCATCAAACAGTTTCAAAAATAGCAGGTAGAAAACTCAAGTTGATTGGAAGAAAGGAGTCCACGTTATTTCAACCTTCCCCCTCAAATGAGGTACTGTTCTGACAGACCAGCTCTGAATCATAGACAAGCTAACATTTCTTTATGTATTTGAAATATGAATACTGGTAGATAAAATTAACTTCCCTGATTATCTTACTCACGCTTTTGTATGTGCTTTATTATATTTTATGATTTTATAGATCAGCCTAAAAAAAGGACTAAGAAAAACAAGTGAAATTGTTTTTGAAAATAAAAGTAGAAAATTCTAGTCCTCATTTCCCCCCCAAATTCTACCAATAAAATTAATGAATAAGAAGAAATAATCTTTCATTATAGTATCTACCAGGACTTCTGTTTCTTAGCATTATCTCAGTCTTCTCAAAATTATTATTAATTGTTTATCCCTGGATCGATTGCCATCCTAAATATAGTATTTATCATTTGTATGCATTTTAAAATATTAATATTCATATATGAATATACAATAAATGTCACTTCTTATATCTTCAATTTTGCATATGACAGTTGTATTAGTTACCTGTTGATACACACTGATTTATCCCAAAATTTAGTACTTAATTAGGGAACAATATCTCAAAAAATTCTAACCTTCATGGGAATCAAAATCCATGGTTCCTGCATCAGCCCACTTGTTGTCCTGAGGCTGCCAGCATGTTAATGCTTTGCTTCTAAGCTCACTAACTGGCCTTAAAAGTGTACAGAAGAGGTAGAGCTAGTGGTGTGGTTAGAGGACATGAGAAAATTCAGGAAGGAGTAAATGAAGAAAGTGAAATCATGTAGAAAAGAAAAAATAAGATCATATACACAGAATGAGTGCACTTATGAATTTGCGACATAACTGTGTGAGTGTATTTATGTCAAACTATTTAAATTTTTATAAATGAAGAAAAAGAGCACTACATATTCTCATTTATGTACAGTATTCATTAATTCATTATTTGATTACAAGGGTCCAAATCCCCACATACTCATGTTTATTCTTAGTATCACCCTCCTCCCAAAAGGTAAAGGTTCCATCTAGAAAATAAACAAGGAAAGAATGAAAGTGGTGCTAGAAAAAGCAGGTCTAGGATCTAGGTGTTAGAAGATTGCAAATGCTTTTTTCAATTCTAATTCTTTTTTTGTGTAGGTTGCCTTAATATGTTTTAACACTTCCCTAATGTCTTTCTTTACACAACTGGGAATATTCCTATAAATAAATATGTGCTATGCCATCTCTGCTTAACAACATGAAGGGATAGAAATAGTACTCTCTCAGTTTCCATATATAAGTCCCAGAGATGTTCTCTGATGGATTTGACCTTGGTCACATTCTGCCATTGTACCAGTGTGGCCATGAGGGTGGCCCATTAGTATCATCATGATCATTCTAAGTGTGGTCTCTGAAAGTATGTTAACAACTTAGAAGCTCAGGTTGAGTCCCAGACCCACTGACTCAGAATCTGTACTTTAAAAAGATCTCCAGATGATTTGTATGCACATTAAAATCTGAGAGGTGCTTCCTTAACAAATTTAGCACCAGATTCAGAGGAAAATGATTGTGATGCATTCCATTTTTATTCTTATTTTTCATTCCAGCTTTTGTTTTATTCTCCTAATTAGCACTTCTGTCTGTTCTTGCCAAGTTGCCAGGGAAATGTGTGGGGTTTTGGAAATTGTAGGATGTTGTTACCTGATGCTCCTGAAGCCCACAGATCTGCATCCACAAGATAGCTTAATTCCTAAAGTGCATTATTGTGGCTTATCGTTCAACATTCAAATATGGGAGCACTCATTGTTAGGGTCTTTTTATATCTACGAAAACATTAAGTACACTCCAGCACTTGGGCATTTCCCAAACTGAGAAATACTCAAGGTTCACATACAGAATTGATACTGACCAATGTATAAATACGACACAGGTGTGCAAGCAGGTGCATACACTGAAGATTCCACAGAGTTTTGCAAATCACAATTTGTGATTTGTTTTCAATTTCATAATTTATAAAATTATTTAGTCACTTATGAACATATGCTGCTAAAATTTTCTAAGACTCTTAATTTGTTGAGTCACCAAATTATTTATCCTTCCAACATTTTCTTGAGGGATATTAAATTTTTTTGAACAAACAAGACAAAAAGCCAATTGTCAAAGAGATATCACTTTCTTTGTTAACCATGGGGTTTCTTTTATGAAGATGATTATAATGCTCCCATGATTTTCAGGAAAGTTCTTATATTTTTCACATAATTCATATCTAAAAGACTTTTGCCTTATGCCTAATGTGCAATTCAGCAACCATTTTCATTTTTAAAGGGAGTAATAAAACTCTCCCATAGTTTTTGTTCTTTAGAGTGATAAAAACATGAAATAAATGTGTTACTGCCAAATTCAGTGAGAGTTTTTTGGGTGAGAAATACTTTACAAGATATTTAACTTTGAAAAGATAAATCACATTGATCTTTATGTGATGAAAGAAATATGTTATTATTATTATACTTAATATAGAGAACAAAAAGGAAAAACGTCATACTCAATTATTGAAGATATTAAGGCTTATATTTAAGTAAGCTAAAATTTGTAAGTGCTATAATGTAACTGACAAAGGCATACTTACTTTCCTTTAAACAAACATTTTCCTCCCCTAATGCTGAGTTTTTTTAAATGTGATTTTCACTTATTCAATATTTTAAACATATACCAATGCTTCTTTATATCTAAAGTATACAAATTTTACCACGAAACAAATGGGTTTGTCTAACAAAATAGCTTTCATTTTCTTTACCAGATATATAAGTCATTTTCTGATGTGAACACCAATGTAAATAATTAAATAATTATCTGACTTATTTTTAGTTGTCTTTTTTTTTTCAACATCAAGGTAAAGCTTTTACAATATCATTTGCTCCAATAAGTGTCATATTTCACATGTTGTGTAATTTTAAGTGGAAAGTATTACAATTCTCATTTACCATTAAGTATACTGGAATTCAAAATGATTAGTTAATTATTCAAATTTATGAGTCTAGCAATAATTAAAATCAACGTCTGACTTCAAAGCTCATATTCGTGACTTAGCATAAGGCTACTTTACTGTCTGCACAGGAATTTCACATCCATCATCCTATTTCAAGCTCTCAATAATCATTTTTTCTTACCATTGGGAAAACAAAATGATTATACCTGACTCATAACCTAAGAAGGCTAAAGAGGACTTTGGAGGGAAAATGCAGTCTGCATTGAATTAGCCTTACATTCCAACATTGCGTGAAAGAAGGAATAAACGGGTGATTTCCATGGGCATGAGTAGGGAATAAGGAGGTCACGAGAGAGACAGCAGAATTTGGAAACACAAATTCTTATCAGTGAGGAATTTTGCCGATGGCTTGGAAGACTGAAAGAGAAGGAAAAGTACTCAGGGAATGGGAATGGGCAGTGGATGAAAATTAGCATTACATCAGTCGTGAGCGATTTAGTCAGAGAAGCCTATTACCTGGTGCACCATGCCCAACTTCCAAAACAAAAAAAAGCAAACAAGGTATGTTAAAAGACAAAACAGAAAAATGAAGAGAATAAACAAAACCATAAATAACTTAGAGGTCAAAGATGACATATTTTGAACCCACATACTTAAAAACTTCCAATATTGGAGAGATGGTGAGGAAATCATTTAGGCCAGTCAAGTTGAAGTTATAGGGAAGTGAGTTTGAATTTTGACATTTTAAGTCCAGTGCGTCATATTTGCATTTCAGCTTTAATTTTATTTATTGTACCAGGAAATACGTTTAATGAGAGGAAGATATGCTGATGTTAGAATTATGACAAGCTAATGATGTAAAGAAAATGTAACACACTTTACCTATTGTTATTTAAAGGCACTCCTAAAGTAGTTGAGTTCTTATATCCCACCCAATATAGTTTTAAAACCAGAAGCTCTGAAATTTAGTATGTAAGTTTCTATTTTATGTGCACAGAACCATCAAGGGTCTGCATCTTTCTTTGTACTGTATTTTATTGCAATCTGATGCCTAATTATAATATTGCTTGTTTAGAAACATAAAATTACATAGTATTGAAAGTCATTTCGGAACATGTTATAAATGCATTGGGGCCCCAAACCAGAACTAATTCATTTCAGGATCCAGGTCACAGCACATTGCTGACCTGACAGCATGCAGCTGGGCAAACCCTGACAGAAATGCACTGCATTTTCAGGATCTGATAGACACATAGACTGTGCTATTCAAGACTCAGCTCAAAGATGTGTTACAACTCCAAATATCAGATGGGATTATGATGCATGGTGACTGAATGGTTCAGAGGCCTTACAGTATGAAACTAAATACAGGTAACAATGATGCTTAACTAGGAATACATTTCCCCTTTGTCATCCATAGGGGATTAGTTACCGGACTCTCAGTGGTATAAAAATCTGCAGATGCTCAAGTTCCTTATCTAAAATGGTATGGTATTTTCAAATGACCTGCGCCCATGCTGCTACATATATATTACTTAATACCTACACAATATATATTTTACTATATTTTTTATTTTTATTGTTGTATTGCTACTTTTATAGCTTTTTCCCCAAATATTTTTGATCCATAGTTTGTTTAATATATGGATTTGAAACCCCTAGGTATGGAGGGCTGACTGTATATATTTCCTGGAACTTATCTTATATATTTCTCCTCTTAATCATCATTTTTTTTATTTTGACATAGTTTTAAAAACAGAAGATCTTAGTTCAAAGTTAGTAAGTATAGTTCTTAATATTCTTCCTAAATTATATATATGGAATACTAAAGTTGGCATTTCTAATATAATAAATTTTTACATTTGTTCTGAACCTAACTTTAATTGGCAGGTTTTGGCTCAGTAAATTGTCATTTAAGGCTCTTAACATTCTAATAGATAACTAAATTGAACATAAGAGAAATCTGAATTCCCCTGACTAAAATTGTTTAAGAAAGCTAGCAGAGAAAATATCATTTTTTAATTTAATGTTACTTTCAATGCTAATGGAATATGCTAGTACATGAGAAATAATTTACATTTTTGCCACAGTATTTGAGATTTTGAAATCAAGATAATTTGAAATAAATCCATTATGTAGTTCATATCATACAGTTTGTTTGAATAACAATCATTCTATTGGACCAGTTTCATTTGTTAGTTTTAATAAGTTTTTCATGTCCCTATAGTGGGCCTAGTGTTATCTCTATAGAATTTTGTACTCACATTTTAACAAATGAAAAAAAAAAAAAAACATGGCTAATTTCATGCACAAATTTAGTATCACTAATGGGAGTTAGTAACAGAAGTTTTCCGTTGTCTGTATTTCCCAGCAATGATTAGCAAAATATTTCATTTGTACATTCGATTTTAATCCATTGAGCTCACATGTGCCACTTTTTTTATTTCAGATGAGGAGTTAAATAAATAAATTAATGTAGCTTATGCTGGTATTTTTTATCTGTATGCAATATAATTGGTGCAAAGATTTTGGAAAAGATCATGAGTACATAAAATAATATTTTGAAGGTTTTTATACACAAGGTAGAAACATGAAATCTATAAAACAATTTGTCAATGTTATTTTTAAAGACCATTCTAGAAATTTTTCCTTGCACAAGTTTGGTTAATTTTAAGAGATAAATATGTATATTATCTTTAATATTTTATTTAACTTAAAGACCATGAATAACTATGCCTGGGAAGATGATTATTTAAGATAGGTTTCACTAGCTCTTAGAGAAATGTTGATTATAAATAATGGTTGACTATATCCTACCAGTGAGATCACAGAACACGTTTTAGAAACTCAGTGTTACTGCTGTGCTCCAGGGATTTGTTATTCAAAGTAAAGAACAATTGCCTCCATTTGGCTCATACTAAAAAGTAAGTCTGGAGGAAATATGAATATTAAACCCCAGACCAGCAAGAGATATTGAATGCAATGCTAACACTTAGAAAGGATTGAAAAGTATCCTCACTCAGGCTGGAGTGCGCTATCTTCACATGGACCGGAAAAGTGGTGGCACTTTGACTCTTAAATTTACAAGACATCATATCATTGATCATTGGCAAATTCTTTAAATATAATAGGAGTCTTTTCTTGTTTGATGAAAATCTGTAATTTTTGAACATGTTTGCTTTATTAACATAGCCACTAAAATATTTAATGTTTCTTTACATCAACAAAAAGATATATTATATTAGAATATAACCCACAAACTTAAAATAGGGAATTGTACACACTACCACTATAAAAGGAATGCAATTGGGGTTAAGCTCAGATTGGGAATCAGGTTAGTTGGGAATAAATCTGGTGCACAGCCACATGATCATGCAAAAGCTAATCAGCCTCTCAACTAACTTCTCTACGCTCTCTAAACTGTGGGTCTAGTAATAATGGCACTCACTTCTTAGGATTACTCTAATGAGTAAACAAGTGAAGCTTTTATAGGATGTGGCTTTCTCATTGTAAAATACTCAATGATTATTAGTTACTATGTTAGTTTTTGTTGAAGTGTTTAAAAATGAAATCTTTCTATCTACATTTCCTTGAATACCCTTTTATGCCCAGTTAACATTTTTTTGACAGTTAATATTAAGAAACGAATGCTTGTCTCTTTCCTAAACAGAGAGTATCTTCCCACTGTTTAAACTGTAATCCACTGTTAGAGCAGAGCTTTGCTGATGTGGTAGTGAAATGTGTGGGAGAACATCACCTACATCTTTCTCCGGATACTTTAGTGAATGTTTACACTGTTTCCAACTGGAGTTTCTTCATACACAGATTAATACACAGATATATCTCTATCTTTTAAAGCAGCTTTAAGATATGGTCATGTAAATACTAATAACCTTCCATTCCACCTTTGTAGAAACATATTTATGAGACGGTTAGGGTTAACTAGTGATTTTGTAATTGGTAGATCCACTGTGATCACTGTGTACGGTAGGAATCTTAGGATCAAATACTTCTGGAATCAGGCTCAGCGCCTGTCGCTTCATGAGTAAGGCACCGGCCACATGTCCTACCATTCCAGTAAGGAAACAGGAGGCATAAATAGGTTAATACCTTTCATGTCTTTTGTTAGATAAATTCCCAGGTATTTCATCTTCTTTGTTACCACTATAAAAGGAATAGAGTTCTTGACTATATTTTCAGCGTGACTATGGTTAGTATATATAAAAGCTACTTATTTGTAAGTATTGATTTTGTATACTTAGACACTGCTGTATTGTTTGATCATTTCTAAAGCTTTGCAATTGTGTCCCTGGGGTTTTCCAGGTATGAGATCATGTCATCCATGAAGAGTGAGAGTGTGCCCTCCTCTGACATCATTGAAATACACTTGATCCCTTCCTCTTGCCTGATTGCGATGGCTAGGACTTCCAGTACTATGTTGAATAACAGTAGTGACAACAGGCAGGCATCCTGGTCTGGTTCCAGATATGAGTGGAAATGATTTCAATTTTACTCCATTCAATTTAAAATATGAAACTATTAAAATACTAGAAGAGAATGCAGGGAAAATACTTAAGGATATTGACCTGGGAAAATATTTTATGAGGAGGAGCCCCTGGTAATTGAAGCAATACCAAAAATATATTACTGGAATTTGATCGAGCCAAAGACTTCTGAGCAACTAAGTGCACTACAAGTAAAGCAAACAGACAACCTTCAGAATGGAAGAAGATTTTTGCAGGTTCTGATAAAGGCCTAATAAGTAGGATCAACAGGGAATTCAAATCAATCAATAAGAAAAGAACAAATGACCCCATGTCTTTGTGGGCAAGAGACTTGAACAGAAATGTCTCTGAAGATGACAGGCAAATGACCAACAAACACATGAAAAAGGCTCATCATCTTTAATCTTTAGAGAAATGCCAATCAAAAACACTTTGAGATATCACCTGACTCCAATAAGATTAGCCCACATCACAAAATCCCCAAACTGCAGATGTCGGCATGGATTTGGACAGAAGGGAACACTTCTACACTGTTGGTGGGATTGCAAACTAATATAGCTTTTTTGGAAAGAAGTATGGGGAACTCTCAAGGAACTAAAAGTTGATCTACTATTTGATCTTGCAATTCCATTATTAGGTATCTACCCAGATGGGCAAAAATCATTTTACAATGAAGGCATTTGCACCATAATGTTTATTACAGTCAAATTCATAATTACCAAGTTGTGGAAACAGCTCCAATGCCCACCAACCCATAAATGGATTAACAAATTGTGGTATATGTATACCATGGAATGCTAGTTCGCTATAAAAAGATGGAGACTTTACATCTTTTATGTTTATTTGGATAGAGTTGGAACATATTCTTATTAGTAAAGTATCTCAAGAATAGAAAAAATATCTAATGTATTCAATACTTTTATGAAACCAATATATATTCACTTACACATTCATACATATGAATACACAAAGATAGTTCAGAAAGAAGGAGAGAAGGGAAGAGAGAAGAGAGGGGAGGGAGGAGAGAGGAGGAAGGACATTTGATGGGATTTCACCTAATGTGCACAAGGCAAGGGCACATTTCAAAACAACAAAGAATATATTATAAATGTCTTATGACAAAAAATAAGTGAGTAAGGTGATGGTTATGTTAATCAGTTTGATTTAAGCATTCCACATTGTATGTTAAATCATCACGTTGTACCTCATAAATGTATACATTATGATATAATTGTTATGATATAATAAAAAATTAAATTAAAAAAACAGGTTAATATATTTTTACATCTCAATCTAGTTTAGTTTTGAAATATATTTAATCTGAGTATATTCTAGAATAGATACATTATATAATTTTACAGTGACTTATGCGAGTATATTCACCTTTAATTAGTTAATATATATGTGTATATTCACAATTTCAAGAGATACTTAGACTAAATGTTATTATGTAAATCACTTTTCCTATAAGAGTAACCACTGTGTCCAAGAATAACAAATGTGTCATTTAGTTTTACTGCATTATACCATGTTTAATGGTAAGTAGTCTCATATGCCTTAAGCAGATGAGTCATAAAATATTTTTATGATTTTTCAGAAGCAATAATTACTAATAAGGGTGGAGAATGTGGTAGAAGTATTGAGTCAAAGGTCATATTTTTGCTTTAGGAATCAGAGTGTTCACTTTCCATCCATTTATAATTGATACATCTCTTGTTAGAAGTAACTATGCTCATACTCATTTTAGAACAAATTATTAGCAAAAAAGATATATTTAAATCTTTCTCAGTTTAGAACTAGTTACATGATTATTTTAATTGTGAAACCCCCTATGGGAGTAAAATGTTAAAAATCAAAACTGTGGCTCCTGTGGCTCAGTGGGTAGGGTGCCAGCCCCATATACCAAAGGTGGCGGGTTCAAACCTGGCACCAGCCAAACTGCAACAAAAAAAAAATAGCTGGGAATTGTGGAGGGCGCTTGTAGTCCCAGCTACTTGGGAGGCTGAGGCAAAAGAATCGCCTAAGCCCATGAGTTTGAGGTTGCTGCGAGCTGTGACGCTATAGCACTCTACCAAGTGTGACAAAGTGAGACTCTGTCTCTTAAAAAAAAAAAAAAAATCAAATTTGCATAAATGAAGCTGGGATGAAGCTTGGCCAAATCCTAGCATGGCCCAAATCCATGTCTTTCACACTTATCCCTCATTTTACTAAATATACACAAGATAATATATTTATGCAGTAGGCTTTGGGGTATATATTGGATATGGTTCAGCTCTTGAATATATTGTCTGTATTCTGTCACCTCTATTTAAACAGCTGCTGTCATAAATGCATAGGCTTTTAACACTTTACTTTAAATAAATCATGATATGTTGAGCTTCCAATATGTTAATACAAATTTCCAGGTAAGGCAGATTGATACGGATGAGAATAATGGCAATAGTTTTTATGTAACACTTTAAATTTTTGTGTCTCAAGACATTGTGGATGTGGATTTCTGCTTCTGTTTTTCATACCATATGTATATAAATAAGACGGGCTTAAGTTACACATAGCAGTATTCCTTTCACAAGGGTAACTGTTGAAAAATAATTTGGTAATCAAAGCTTTAGTTGCTAAACTTTCATTGCTTTCCTATTTATTATACAATTCACCATAAAAGTCCTAACTAGAATGATTCTGAGTCAGAATTCTAGTAACAGCAGAATCATATGAGGAATATGCCTACTTTTCCCTTTCATAAATTTCCATAATATTTTTCTAATATCTCTGAGAGAGTTTTCATGGTAATGTATCTTTACAATTAAAGAAAATGAAAGTTTAAAAAGTGCTTGTACATTAAGCAAAGTTTTACAATATTTGAATTAAAAAATGAAAGTAATAAAATTAGGTTCCAATGGAAAAAGTACTTAGAGTGGTAAAGGACTAACACAAATTCATCAATTATTGTGCCCTGATAGTATGGTTTATATTGAGATATTATTTAGTGCTACCATTCTCTTTTACATATGACAAAACTGAAGTCCAGAGAACTTACAAATTTTACCAAACTCATAGAGCTAGGCAATTATAAGCAAGAAAAAAGCTAAAGAAAAAATACATGTTTTTTTGAGACAGAGTCTCACTATGTCAACCTCGAATCACAGTTCACGGCAACCTCAAACTCCTGGGCTTAAGTGAATCTCTTGCCTCAGCCTCCCAAGTAGCTGGGACTACAGGGACCCATCACAATGCCTAGCTATTTTGGGGTTGCAGTTGTCACTTTTGTTTAGTAGGCCCAGCCTGGGCTTGAACCTGCCAGCCTCGGTGTATGTGGCCAACGCCCTACTCACAGAGCTACGGGTGCCGAGCCAAGACAACTTTTAGTATCAATTTATTCTATTTAAATATTTTTAAATAGAGTTTTAAAAAATATTTATTGTAGATCACATACATATTAAGTTCAATAATTTACTTCTAAAGAATGCCAGCATTATATTGGGTTTTCATAATAAAATTAGATTACAATATGAAAACCTTTTAGCAATTTGAATAGTGCACATCAGTTTCTTAGAGCTACTTAACAGTATCTAATATTAAGAAGAGAAATTCAGCCACATCCAAAGGAAATATGTAATTTTAGCCAATTGAAAGAATATTTTGTTTAACATTCAGTTTTCCTTGTTAAAACACAAATTGTCATATTTCTTAGAAGCAAAGACTCATAAAAATTGTAATAAAGTTAACAAAGATCTCTCAGTCTACACAAGAGTTAGCAGGAAACAAAGTTGGCATCTGTGCATAAGCACATTAAATATTCTGAAACAACATTAAAATGCACTTATTCCACAACATTCATAATAATTTGCCATGGACATTTTTTGTTGAACATTACACAGCTCTTAAAAAAGCCCATTTCCTGCTCATTTTTATTAGATTGAAGGCGTTCTATTTGCAAACTCATTAGCAATTTAAATAAATATTTCCATTATTTTTTCTTTTGACCTCATAGATTTCTTTTGCTAGGGTTTTTTTGGTTTAAGAAGAACTTTTCCATTTAATTGGACATGAAAAACAGAAATAAGAGATAATTAAAATATACTATATGATTAAACATAAATATGCACAGGTGTAAACTGACACTATGAAAGACATGAGATATTCAACTGTAATTGTATTTAATAGCTTGCCACTGTTGCTTGGTAGGGCACAACTACGATAGGGACCCTACTGAACAAATCTGAACATTGTAACCTAATAGTTCCTTCACATTAATCTGAAATTTAAAAAAAAAAAAATTGGCTCACTCTTGGCACCACTTTTTTGCTGGACACTTTTATTTTTTTTAGAGACAGAATGTCACCTTATCATCCTCAGTAGAGTGCTGTGGCATCACAGCTCATAGCACCCTCCGACTCCTGGGCTTAGGTGATTCTCTTGCCTCAGCCTCCTGAGTACCTGGGGCTATTTTTTATTGAAGTTTGGCTGGGCCTGAGTTCAAACACGCCACTCTCAGTATATGGGGCCAGCACCCTACTCACTGAGCAACAGGTGCCGCCCATTTGTTGGACACTTATTTTTGTTGTTCAGTTCCAGACATTTTTCCTAGGGTAGAATGAAGTTACATCCAAAAGGATAATAAACAAGAGAGTCTTCTGAAGAATTTTTCTAACATCAAAACTAATTTTTGTATAATAGTTCCATCATGTATTTTAGAATCCGTGAAGAATTTTGTATAAAATGCTATAATGGCACATCCACCTATTGTTCAGATTGCAATTTAAGAGTATTAGATGTTATTTTATTCTTTATTCAGATAGGTATATACTTAGAAACACTAGTCATACTTAGAATAACATGTCTGCATTCACATTTGAAAGTGTGATCTATTCCTCAATAATGTTTTTGAAAATATTAAATAAAAATAAATATAATTCTCAAAGGTTCTCACATCTGTACTAACAATCTTAATCTCCTTTACAGTTTTATCTCTACACCTCCCTGATTATATTATTTGACATTTAACATGCCTACAAAAACCGACTTCTTTAACAGAATATCTCTCCTTCTAAGGAATCTTCTTTTTCTTAATGATGTAAAAAGTAATTTGTGATTTTTTTCAGTCTTCTTCAAATATTCACACTTCCCATTCAGATCTATTCTCTTTTTTGTATTTCCATTGCGACACCTTCAGAACATGAAACTGAAATTCAGTTTTTCTTCCTATCTTCGTCCACCCTCGTTGCATAGGTTTGTACTGAAGTAAGTTTATAAAGATGCTACAATCTATTGAAAATGTTCTTAATTTTGGCATTAAAGACACATTTTCACCAGGATAGTCATAGCACTAATGACGAATTCATTTATATTCTCCCTTTGTATTACATTGTGTTCACATTTCACATGTTTATTTGCATATACAAATTACAAGAACCCTCCACTTTAATCAAGCCATTCAATATTTCATTAGTAATTCTCCGAAGCTAAATATATATATTGTTACTCAACACCAGGAATTGCTGATCCCTCTCTAGAAATAGTACTTCTCCAATAATAAAGTTGACATTTCAACCTCAATTTAATCAGAAACCTGTGAACATTTCTTTGAATAAAGTAGTTCTTCCCTTTTCACAATTCTTTATTTGTTTTATCTGTAAATATTTTCTTTGTTATTGTTGAATATTGTTGAATATCACTTTTCATTATGACTATACAGAGTTTGTGTTTCTTTGTGGTTTCTTCCTCAGACCATAAAATTGAATGTAAAGAAACAAATGATTGGCTATATAAGGGGACAAGAGTCATGTGTCTGATGAATCCTATAAATAATAAGTAAGCATATCATAAAATTAACTGGAAAAGATTTATATTGTGTTGCTTTTTTATTGCTTAATTAATAAAAATCAATATAATACAATTAACAATTCAAGAATAGCTATTTCATCACATTTTCTTCTTAGTTTTGGTTCTTTGTTTACCAAATAACATACATGGAGATAGATAATAGATACAGAAACATTTGATATAAATGAACATGTAATCCTTTTTGTTAATATTTGTTTATTGTTATAGAACATACTGGATATGACTATGCAAACCATCTTGTCTATCAGATGATACTACTTCCCATGAAAAATCAATAACTTAATTTTGTAATTCATATATAAGTCTCTTATAAGCTTCATAGCCAGGCATGAACTTTGTTGTCTTGAAAAAAATTTTATAGCTAATCACTAATCCTCAGGATATATTTCTTTATTGTCAGTGAACGTTGTTTTTGATGAGAATAATTGTGTCATGTAGTCAATTTATTGCCATTCCCTTTTGTATCTAGTACTTTTTAAAATATAAGATGCTATGTGATTATGTATTTCAGTTTATTCATAATTTTAATATATATTAAACAGCTGAATAAGCATATAAGTAACATCATTGGTTTTAGAAGATTGATTTTTCTTGCATCACTAGAGTTTACTTAAACAATTGTGAGAGAAGCAAAATGGCTTACTAGGTATGTCAGTTGCCAGATTGTCTCAGAAATAAGGAAAAGTTTTAGTGGAAAAATAACATTTCCTAGGTGGAATTCTGAGAGAAAAGTGCCAGAAGTCATGAGGCAGAACAAGAAAGAGGAAGATTTTACTAGAAGTCAACCCCCAGAGTCTTGGAGCCCGGTGGAAAGGCTATCACTGGTGTCTTGGGAACTCCAGGGACAGGGGAACCATCCAGGACAGAGCAATGAGAGTCTGTCTGTGCCCATGCCCTGGCCCCAAGTCCCTGACAAATGCTGCCACTGTGCACATCTGGTTCCCTGACACATCACTACTGCAGGGAAAAACAATTTGTGGGTCTGCCTCTCCCTCCAGAGAAAGCTTCCCCAGGGCCACAATCCAGGGTTGGCTCAGTGTCCAGCTATTGCTGCTGAGTTTATCCTGAAGTCACCATCAGAAATTCAGAATATGGGAGTTGGGGAAGGGGCATAAAAGATTAATGGAACTGAAGAGAAAGTGAAAACAAAAAGAAGCCCCCCAAATTCAGAAAATTATGTAAAAGGTCACTAAAAAGCTAGACAACATAGGAAGGGATGTGATAAAGTGTAAGAAAATGAAAGTTGTGCCAACCCCTCGAGCCCTTAGACCGTGGTCTCGATCACTGCAGGAAGGAACCAGGTGTGATGTGGATTAGAAGTACAAACTTGTAGGAGGCAGGCTAGATCTTTTTTGCAGGGTAGCCCTGAGCAACCTCTGCACTAGCCTTTTATTGAGACCATACAACACAGGTGAGAGGAGGCATTAACAATGACTATGTGCTGAGGGCTTGGGCTCTTTCTCCACAAGGAGCACCTGTGGATGAATGGGCCAAGGCTCTAACCTCCAGTTGCAAATCATCTTGCTCATAGGTCATCTGGCTCTTGGTGTCCTCTACACTTCCCCTCCTAGTGTATTAAAGACATTTCTGGATAGGCAAGGGAGAAAATCTGTCATTTGTTATTTCAGTCATTCACCTTACTGAGGAGCTTTCCTTCCTGTTAAGTAAAAGAAACAAAAGGGTATATAAGTATAACAAAAATACACCAGCAGAGCTAATCCAGTTATAAACCAATTTAGCCAAACTAGGTATGGGGAAAACCTGTCCCCTTTGTGCTAATCACCACCCAACTATGTGCTACAGGCTGACCCATAGGGCCCATGACGTTTCCATGGGAAGTATTAAGCACTACCTGAAGTTATGTTAGGTGGGGAAAGGGCTGTACCAAATTCAGACCCTTTCCAAAGAGCAGTATAACTTTAAGTAAAGATCAGGTGCCCAAGTGAAATTCTCTTACCTTGGCCGATACCAGTATAACAGTTACCTCAAAGCCAGCTGTTCGAGGTCTTTGTTGTCATAACCTTCCAAGGTCGAGAAGATGCATCCTAAGCTTTCCCAGGGCTTAATATACAGCCCAAAATAATGAAATCCTGTATCAATTTTCCCACTCTGCATAGAAGTTCCAACTGCCTCTTAGGGAAAAAGGATGCTTCCTGCTTTTACTGCTTCCTGCTGATAATGGACAGTGATATGGGAGAGGCAGCTAGAGTTCCCACAGAGGAGATTGGTCCAGGGTTTCTGTATTATGAAATTACCTAGGCTAAGGTCCTTTGAATAGAAGAAAAATTAGTGAAAACAAATTTGTTAAGGTGCTGGCAAGGTTTCCTGCTTGTGTGAAGGCTTAATCCAGCCGGCTGGTAACCACCACTTCTTTTGATTTTCTGTAATAATATGGGTGAAACCTCAACCCCATTGCAGTATAGAACCAGGCTTCCACTTCGATATGTTAGGTTTTTTATAAAAAATAGGTTATTGTATTGGATAGGATGGTGAATGAATGAGAGATGTCCAATGGCGTTCTGAAGTTGTCTTTTCGTCAATGCTGAGATTCAGAAAATTGAGAGTGAAAAGAGCTCTATTGAGCATATACTTAGGACTATTAAGCTATATGGGCTGCTACCTTTCCCCTTCTTTTTCTATACAAATAAAATAATTTTTAATGTGGTAAGGGCAGTTTGTCCTGTTATCTAGCCCTTTTCTTGCTAGGCAAAATATGGTAATTGTCAAAGTTCAGAATTCCAGGAATGGGCTCTTTAAATGATGAAGCCCAATACAGATTTAAACTATTAGCTGCTGCTAGGGAAAAACCATGATTGTAATGCTAATTCCCTTAAAGGTTTTTTTAAGTTGAAAAAACAAACTGAGAAAATCTCAACTGAGAGAATTTACCATTTCTTTAACTGAACTTTCCTTTCATATTTACTTAATGGACGAACAGAAGATAACACTTTTCCTGCAATCTTTGCAAGCAAGGATTTTTTCTCTCACTGTTCTAAAGGTTTTGCTACTCATGGTCCTAAATCCACCCTTCACAGATCTCAAAAGACTGTTACTCATGGACTAATGGTCCCGCACTTCACAGTTCCTCTCAAAGGCTCTGTTACTCCTGGTCCTTCAGTGGTCCCACACTTCACAGTTCCTTGGTAGCGGAGTTTTTTTGCTTTAAATTGCTTTTCCAGCAGAATTTTTGCTAGTGATTCCAGACTCTTTTTTCAAATGCAGCTCCCTAGCACAAAGGTGGTTTAAGTCTTAATCTAATTATTTTCCATTATCATCCACTGGTCTGGTTTAATTTCCTCAGTTTTACGCTGAGGGACCACAGGTCTAACCAAGCTGGCAGAGTGCTCCCATGGCATAGAATTGAATTATACTGCTTTTCCGAGAATAGTTTGAAATGAAAGTATTAAAGAAACTGTTTTAACTTCTTTCATTTACCAGTGGGTCTTGATTCTGGCCCAACTGATAAAAACACCTCACTTATTTCATGTGAGTTTCCCTAGCTTCTAGATTGGCCAAAGATCCCACTTGCCATGATCAGAGTTTCCCTTTGGACTTTCTCCCACTGTCTACCAAAGGCTTCACTTTACCTCCAAGTGTCACTTTCCCCTCTGGTCCATGTCCCTGGTGTCCTGTTGTGTCCTGCTGTGTCTTGCTGCACCCTGCTGACTATGCCAAAATGTTGCAACCCTATGGTCCTGATCTTGATCACCACTGGAAGGAACCAGGTGTGATGTGGATTAGAAGCACAAAGTTGTAGGAGGTGGGCTAGCCCTTCTTTGCAGGGTAGCCCCAAGCAACCTCCACACTAGCCTCTTATTGAGACTGTACCACACAGATGAGGGGAGTAATTAACAATGACTATGTGCTGAAGGCTCAGGCTATTTCTCCACAAGGAGCACCTATGGACGAATGGCCCAAGGGTCCACCCCTCAGCTGCAAATCATCTTGCTCAGAGGTCATCTGGCTCTTGGCATCCTCTACAGAAAGTCTTTTAGGGGATTTCAAAACCCAGCGGAAAGCTTCAGCCAAATTCTAAAGCAGTGGTTCACAACCTTCCTAATGCCTCCTAATTCCATGACCCTTTAATATAGTTCCTCATGTTCTGGTGACCTCCAACCATAAAATTATTTTCATTACAACTTCATAATTGTAATTTTGCTACAGTTGTGAATTGTAATATAAATATCTGATATGCAGGATGTATTTTCATTGTTACAAAGGAGTCAAGACCCACAGGTTGAGAACCACTGGTCTAAATCAAGAAGAAAGAATCTGAGAGCTTGAAGACAAAGCTCTCAAATTACCTCACTCATTTGAGGTGGCAGAGGAGAGATTAAAAAAGGCTGAGCAATCACATAGAGGAATATGGGACTACACAGAGTGAACTAACTTATGAATTATAGGTATGCCTTGTCGGTGAGATGTGTTTTCTGGAGACAGCAGATACTTGAGTTGTACTTTTTTAGCTGTTCAGACAGCCTATGTCTCTTGAGTGGGGCATTCAGACCCTTCATCTTGATTGATAGAGTTGATACGTAGGATGCAGTTCTGTTCATCATGTTCCAGGCGTGAGGTTGAGTGGGGCTGAGTTGGATGAGCCTACACTCACACTCCATAAAATTCAGTAAGGTTGCTGTCTAGAAAGGGGCTGAAAAATAATGACAGTTCTTGTATCTATTATTCGACATTTCACTGCTAATCTGTAGATGATCTAAAAACAGTGAGAGATAATAGCATTTTCCATAGGGAGAGATGCCATAGACGTGAATAAGTCTACTTATATCTCAAAAGTACAACAAATGATCATGGAAATATTTAGAAAAAACATTGATCAAAATTATTTTTTACAAGGTATAAATACAGTTAAGAGATATTGAGACAATAAACAGAATAACTAAAAATATAAAAGTATAACGTAGTTTCAACTAGGTCAAAGGATTCTGAAGTTGCTAAAGGTGCTTTTTATTTTCTTTTTATTTAAATATTTTCAACCACACACATGTAATACTTAGGTTTTAAAAAGTTTAGATAAGTTACTTTATTAAAGAAGATATACATATTATGAATCCTAGTGCAATGAATGAAGAGTTAAATATGAAGCCAATAATACCAATTAAATAGAAGTCAAAGTCCTCAATAGACTCAAAGAAAGGTAGAAAAGGTAAAATATAAAATATCTAAATAATATAATTTTTTAAAATATATTCCCTGTGCCCCTCTGTTAGTCTCTCTCTTTTCTCTCTCTCATGTTTTTAATTCTTCTGTTCATTGCACTTGAAAGGATAGTCTAAATTTAGTAAAATACATCATTTCCACCATACAGTTCTATAAGATTTTACAAACAAATACAATCACAGCACAACCCTGATGTAAATCTGTTAGAATAGACATTTATGACTTACATGAAATAGAATGGTATTCCATTGATGTATAGAGTAAGACTCTCAAAATGCTGTGCTTCTATTTCTTCCCACATATAATGAGATTTTACAGATGCTGTGAACTATAGTATATATTATCTCTGCTGAAATTAAACCTCAATTATTTTAGAATGATTAAACATAAGATAACTTTCTTCATTTTTATAATTCCCAAGGCTTTTCACTTCTTTGTGTAGACTGAAATTTTTTTTAGTCCAAAGAACTTCAATGAATTCTGTTTTTACTTTTGCAGATTTTTTTGTGTTTTCCCTCCCTTCCTTCCTTCCTTTCTTCCTTGTAACCTTCTTTTCTTCCATCCTTCCTCTCTGTCTTTTGTTA
>NW_003852729.1:346735-352249 GCF_000181295.1 Otolemur garnettii
TTTTTTTTTTTTAAGAAAACATTTCACTCTCTTGCCCAAGGTAGAGTAACACACTGTCATAACTTATTGCAACATCAAACTCCTGAGCTCAAGGAATCCTGCCTCAGTCTCCCAAGTAGCTGGAACTACAGGTGTATCACCATGCTTGGATATATATATATATATTTTTTTTTAAGATAGGGTCTACCTATATTGCTCAGGCAGGTCTCAAACTCCAGTCCTCAAGCTATTCTCCCACTTTGGCTTCTGGAAGTGCTAGGATTACAGCTGTGAGACACCACATCTAGCTCTATTTTGCTTTTAATTAAAGAAAATGGTTGTTATAATTCTGGTATTACAGCTATTTCTCCCAATACATTAAATATATCACTTCAGTTTTACTCTGGCTAAGATAATTTCTGACAGAAAGTCAGTAATTCTTATCATAATCTTTTATCCTGATATGTCTTTTTCCCTAGGTGCCTTCAAAAATTTCATTTTAGTATCTATATATATATATATATATATATAGCACATTTATCTTAAGGTGTATGTGTGTATGTGTGTGTACTAATCCTACCTATGATTTTCCATCAGTGTTTCTTATATACATCTTTTGGTAGAATTAATTACCTTTTCAAAGAAAAATCTGTTTTTATCTCTTCAACTATATCATCCCCTTTATCATTCTCTTTTCTTTCTAGAATTTTAACAATATATGCACTAAAGAGTTTGATATTTTCCCATAGCTCCTGAAAATTCTGTTATCTTTTCTTCTCATTTCCAGTGAACTTAATTCTTTTTTCACCAATTATTTCCTCAACTGTGTCACATCTAGTGATGAATCTATCTGAGTTATATATATGTATAAATTTTCCTAGCTTTTTCATTTATCTCCTTCTTATAGTTTTATCACCCTCTAGAAATCTCCCACATGGTTAAGTAGTCCACCTTCTACCTTATCCTTGAACAGATTAAAAATTAATCATGATCATTTCAGTGTCCATGACCTTTAGTTCTAAAATTTGAGTAATCTCTGATTTTGGTGTTGTCTACTTGTCTGCTGAAACTGAATGAATTTTCCTTCCTTTTTATATGCCTCATGAAGTTTCTTGTATGACATACATTTTATGTGCGCATACAACAAGAGAAACTAAGGTCAGAGTGTTTATACTTGGAAATGGACATGTGACAGTTCAGGCAGTTGGTATGGGCAATTGAGTTAATGATTCATAAATTGAGCTTAATTTGGGTTTTGGTTGTTGTTGTTGTTGCTATAGTTGCCTTAGTGTGTGGCAGGTTTCAAATTTACCTAATGATGTTGTGTGGTTTTGATGTGTTTGCCAGAGGATTTTTCTTGATGTCTGAGTCTCATTCAAAACTTTCTGTTGTATCATTAGAATTTTCTGTCTTTCCTATGGAATACCACACACAGATTATACATAATGGAAAATTTTAGCTTAAAGTGACACATAAAAATAGATTTTAAATACCCTCCAAATCCTTAAA
Organism: Otolemur garnettii; assembly: GCF_000181295.1. Lineage (NCBI taxonomy): Eukaryota > Metazoa > Chordata > Mammalia > Primates > Galagidae > Otolemur > Otolemur garnettii. The sequence continues at coordinate 348,224 of NW_003852729.1, forward strand.
ATAGTGTCTAACTTGACTATAATTATCAAAATGTTCAGCACATGATGATAAATTCATTTTCCCCTGAGCACAACAGTTTGGTTTACTACTAGCAATTCTATTATGGAATTATACTGTATTAAAAGATTAAACTGAACTATTTAATCTTTTCATTAGAATCAGAAAGTACATTTAATAAAGTACAGTGCTGATTAATCATAAAAGCTCTTAATAAACCAAAAGTAGCAGAGAACTTCCCTAAGCTGAATAATGGATGCTTGAAACCTAGTGTAATTATCATATTTAATGCTGGAATGTCAGAAGCATTCTTTTTAAATCCAAGAGCACTAGAAGACACCAACTCTCTACCATTTTATTCTTTACTGAATGGGAATTCTAGACAAAAGAGTTAAGACATTAAAATTTAGTAAAAATGTAAGGGATGGAGAAAAAGAGTAAAAAATGTCATATCTCACTGATGGTGTAATTATCTTCATAAAATAACAAAAAAATCTGGTGCTGAGGCACTTTTGATTTCACTTTTTTACTTATATCACACAAAAAGTCAGTTCAGGAAGCATACAAGAAGGAAAATAGGAAAAGAAAAGTTTTAAAACATTAGGAAAGGAATGGTAAAGATTTATCTTTTCTGTATTAGGGTGAAATTTTTTCAGAAATTATGTTTTTTTTTTAATATCAGAGTATTACAGGAGTATGTAAGTTTTGATTGTATAGTTTGCTTTGTACAGATTGAGTTAAAAATTATAAGGGTGCCCGTCACTCAGAGTTCATTGTACCTCTGAGATGTGAATTTACCTCTTCCCTCCCCCCACCTGCTATATTTTGAGTTTTACTTGCATATCTGCACATAGGTGTTGATCAATTATTTCCAGTTTAGTATTGAGTGCAAGCAGTGTTTCTTTTTCCATTTTTGCAATAGTTCACTTAGAAGAATGGTCTCCATTTCCATCTAGCTTGTTACAAAAAATACTAGATCACCACATTAAGTAATATTTTACATGTATGCTTGATAAGAGATATGGATAAGTAAAACTGCATTGAATAACAGTTTAAAATATTAGAAGAAAATTGGTTTATTACATTTCACTAAAAATGATATTTACTAGGTAAATAACTACTATAACTCAATTTTTAAAAGAAATATAAATGGGGGAAAGGAAGAGCAGAGAGTGGGAAGGAGGAGGAGGAGGGAGAAGGAAGAGCAGAGAAAAGGGGTGGGGTGGGGAGTGGGGAATCTCGGTGCACGACACACCTTTTGGGACAAGACAAAGTATAAGAGGGACTTTACCTAACAAATACAATCAGTGTAACCTGGTTTCTGGTACCCTCAATGAATCCCCAACAATCAAAAATTAAAAAGAAAAGAATACGAATGGTGAAATAGCAGGTATTTTACTGAAGAAGAAATATAAATGGAAAGAAAAAAATGCACTCAATTTATAAATAATAGCTAGAAAAATCTCTCTTCATATATTGGACAGCTATTTTTTAGTTTAGTTTAGTTTTGTTTTTATTACGATATGATGTCCACCGTTGAATCCTTTTGCCTATCTTCACAGTTATTGTTTTTAACTGTTTATTTTCTTAAATATAGACTCAAATGTAGTTGTAAGAAATAATATAAAAAGAACATGTGTGTCCTTTTCTAAATTTCAATTACGGATAAAATCTTGCAAATCTGTAGTACAGCCCGGTGATGTTGCTCTTGAGAAAGTCAAGATCAGGCTATTTCCATCGACATAGCAGCCCTCCTGCTACACTTTTATTGCTAAATCCACCTTCCTCCCTCCTTTTCCTTATTGCTTGGCAACCTCTACTATTCTGTTCTCTACTTCTATATTTTTGTAATTTAAAATAAGGTTAAGTGAATGTAAACATATAGTATGCCACAGTATAATTTGAGGGAATGGCTTTTTTCACTCAGCTTAATTCTTAGGAGATTCGTACCGACTGTTTTGTGTATACAAATACCTAACATCTTGGTGTTGCTTAGGGGTATTCCATCGTATTGATGTACAGCAATTTGTCTAACATTTGACATTTTTCCAATTTTTGACCATTTATTTCAAAGAAAGCTACTATAAAAACTGAATTATAGGTCTTTCTGTGAACATTAGCTTTTATTATCTTTCGGTAAGTGCCGAGAAGTGCACTAGCTGAGTCATGTCACAGTCGCATGTTTGGTTCTTAAGAAACCGTCAAGGTATTTTTCAGAGCGACAATAGCATTTTAGATTCTAATTGGGAATGTGTAAGTTATGCAGTTTTTCTGATGATTCCCATTATCTGCTGATGTTCTCATTTTTATTTCCACCATGCTGATTAGTGCACACTAAAAGCTCACTGGGGTTTTAATCTAATGTCGCTAATAACTAATAATGTTCAATATGTTTTTCTTGGGCTTAATTCCCATCTGCACATCTTTTTTGGGTGCAATTTTCAGTAATTTATTGTGCTCATTTTTTTATTTTTAACTGTTAGGTTTGGAGAGTTCTTTTATAGTCTGTATGTTTGTCTTTTGATGGATATGCAATTTGCAACAAATGTCTTTTAGTCAGTATTTGTTGTTGGGTCTGTCAACAGGGTTTTTTGCTGAGTAAAATAGTTAAATTTTAATTCAATCAGATTTATAATTTTTTTCCATATTCTTAATCATGCTTTTCATGTCAAATCTAAGAACACTTTGACTTCATAGCCTGGATCACAGAGATATTTGTCTTTCTTTGTTGTTGTTGTTATATAAACCATAGTAGTACATTGAAGGACATAATCCATTTTATTTTTTTTTAAATAAAGATTGAGAGTTAGGTAGAGGGTTGAAGTTTTGTTTTTGTTTTTGCCTATGGATAGCCAATTAAAAATACATTTCTCCCTTTTATTTTTCCACACATTTTTCAGAAATCAGTGGACATAGTTACAAATAGGCTTGTTTTTGATGACTACACTCTGTCATTTATTCCTGTGTCTAATCCTTCCCAAACATGTTCTTTGCCTTAATTATTGTCACTAAATATTAAGTTTTGAAATTTGGCATATTCCTCCAATCCTGTGCTTCTTTTTAGAAATTGTTTTAAATATTCTAGTTGGTTTTTGTTTGTTTGTTTTTCTATGCACATTGTAAAGTAACTATATCTGTATCTATAAAATATCTTGCTGAGATTTTGATAGAAATTGTGCTATATGTATATATTAACTTGGAAACAAATATCTACTACATTTAGACTTCAATCCATAATCAAGTGTTCTATATAACTATTTGTTTATATTGGCACCTTCTTGTCTTCATCATGCAAGTCCTGTACATGTTTTGCTAGATTTGTAAAAAATTATTTTTAAAAAAGCAGCAGACTTCATGTTTTAGGGAATTTTTCTATTTTCCTTAAAGTGAGCAGATTTTACAGAGATTTTTTCATAAGCTCTCTCATACCCACATTCAGTTCTCCTTATTATCATAAAAATCTTGAATAGTCTAGTGTATTTATTATAATTGGTAAGCAAATATACACTACTTGTGTAACATAATTATTTATTAACATAATTGTCTCTGATTCACATTAAAGACAACACTTTGTATTGAAGTTCTATGGATTTTGGTTAATGCATAAAGTCATGTATCTTCCATTACAGTATCAAATATATTTGTTTTACTACCCTAAAAATCCCATGTGTTCCATCTATTCCTCCATCTGCCCACTTACAATCATTTTCCCATCACTTGCAGTCACTAAACTTGTTACTTTCTCTACTGTTTTGCCATTTCCATAATGTCACATGGTAAAAACCATGCCATATGTAGGCTTTCAGATTGGCTTTTGTTTTTTCACTAAGCAAATACATCTAATTTTACCCTATGTCTTGACAAATTAGTTCTTTTTATTTATTCCATTCCATGAATATCCCAGTTTATCCGTTCACCTTTTCAAAAATATCTTAATTATTTCCAATTTTTGACAATAATAAATAAAACTCCTATATATATATCCATCTGTAGGTTTTTATGTGTTGACTTAGTTTTCAATTCATTTGG
>NW_003852729.1:352472-362052 GCF_000181295.1 Otolemur garnettii
CCAAGTTTGCTACGTAAAGTTATTAATTTCACCTAATTAGCCCTACAACTTAAAAATGCACTATGGGACTGGAAAATATTAATACAAAAAAAGAGCCTAACCATAGATACTTTTAAAAAAAAATCATTGAATTGTCCATGGATATCTGCTGGTAGAATGTTTTGGATATGCCTATTGTGAAATTTTTTTAACGTTTGTGTAGATTTAAACAAGAAGTAGATTTAAATTTCACAGACGGAGCAAAGATTTTTCTCAAAATCATAGACATTAAAGGTAAAGGAGTTTCTATAATCACAAACTGTATAGTAATTACTTATGAACGGCTGAGAAAGAAGTGTGCAGATGTGGAGTCCGTGAATTATAAGGAAACACAGATTTGACCAGATTTGCTTCTTTTATTACCCTTAATACCTAGCATATTGGTTGGCAGAGAAGCAATAGTAAATGAATAAGATTATAATAATTTTGTGAAAACTCAATTGGCAGGTGGGTAAAAATAAGCTATTAGAGACTTATGAGCATGTGTCTGAGTATGGTAATTTCAAATTTACTTGGTAGAAGAAATAACAAATTGAACAAGTACAGTAAAACCTCTGTAAGTTATTATCCTTAGGGACTATACCAAGCTAGTTAACATACGGAGGTGGTCAACAAGATACTAGGCCTGCTGCACCAACGTGTATAGGTGGTGCCTGTCTGCACTATGAAAACTAGATCAACTTTAGGATGTGGTCAAGATCAGGTGGACAACCATGGAAGTTCTACTGCATTTTTGAGATGAGGTTTCTTGATATCCTAATATCCTAGATATCTAAATAGATATCTCTTTGGTTAACTCTGTCAGTCTCACAAGTTAATCATCACTGTTAAAGGAAAACAAAGTTGAGAATTTGGTACAACAGATATAAGGGAAAAATTGTATTTGTTTCTCTAATTTTATGCTATAACTTTTCATTTTTAATGACTATGGTAGTTAATTGTTGGCATGATGAAACCAAATAAATTCAATGACCTTTTATTGAACTATAATACACATATTGGCTACATTTGAACATTTGAAACTTGAATAATTTTCTGTTACATTCATAAAGATTTCCAATTATTTGAAAAGTATTAAACTTGGAAATCACACAGGACATGGTATGAGAAAAACTAAGCAGGTTTAAAATTAATTTTGTACTATTTGTAAAATGCAAGACAAGTAGACTATTACCTCCGTTCTTCTAGTTCGCTTAAAGTATGGAGACTACATGAGGTAGCTGATGGAGTTTCATGTTCTTACAAAAGTGCCTCCATGAGATGCTTAAAGGTACTAGTTATAGACATAATTTATGAGTTCAAATCCTTTTCAAAACAGAGTTTTAGTTTGCTTTTACATACTAGGTAAAAAGTAACAAAGCTCCTGAGGAAGTATAGGTCCTTAATAGTACTTGTAAGCATTGAACCTACTAGATAAGACAGGGCTAGCACTTGATATGATTTAGCATAAGAGGAATATTTAAGTCTTGATGAGTTCACTGTGAGTGTCATATACAGTACAGCCTCCATAGTTGACCTAATTTTCATGGACTGGACATGCAGCACATGTGTGTATCAGTACAGGGGGCCTAATTCCCTATGTTGACCACTGCCATTGTTCAACCAATTGCTACACTATCTTAGGTGTTCAACTCACAGAGATTCTACTGTACATGGCAAAGCTATTACCTAGACTACAAGTTGGATGCAGTTTTTATGGTTAAGGTAATGTAACAGTTGAAAAATATGTTTAGGTATGAATATTTCATATTATATAAACATTTATGCCAGACTCTTTCTTTAAAACATCAATTTGAAGAGAGACAGCTGTATGAAATTATGTCCTCATGGCCTTAATGAGTTAAAGCTGTTTCCAAAGGGAAAAAGAAATGCATTAGTAAAATTTGACTCTACATTTGTAATATGGAAAGCTGTTTTAATAAATGTGAACTCTGCCGTGAAAACTCATTAGTGGAATGATTCGGCATAGATAATGTGCAATTTGAAAACATGAGGCCTTTGATCCTTAACCTTTGGAATCTCTCTTAGAACTTCTGCAGCTTTTTAGAGTTTATTAATATCCCATTTTTCCTCCTGGATTCTTAATTTAGCTTCAGGTGACGTATGTAATAGAAAGTAGACACATGAACACGGAGACAGAAATGTTTTATATTAATCAACATTTCCTATAGTTAGTAAAATATAATGTGCATTTAAGGAAACTAAGTTTTAAACTCATATTTGCCATAAAGAGCCTTATGAGTTTTCACTGTGGAATTCAGTGAAATTCATATGAAATTGGAAAGAAAATAATGTTCCTTTCCTAAGCTTTCTATAAAAGATAACAAATAGAAAATGCATAATGTATACTGACAGTAATGTTGCCTTCCACTAAAGGACACTAAAGTTTGGACAATCTTTGTGCTTCTGGGCTTCTGACTTCCTCTTCACCCAATTTCTTAAAGAGCCAGTGGCCTAACCACAGATTCCACTATCTTCCCTTTATTACTGTATTGGCTTTAGAAAACCTGATATTGTATGTTCTTCCTCTCATTCTATAATATGTAAACCTTTTTTACAAGGCTGTTAATAGTTTTACAACTAAGGATCATCTTTCTCAAAAACGTAGGAGGTTTCTCTCTGAAATTTTATCAGTAAGAAAGATAGCTCCCTATCTGCCAGCCAGGCTATGTGGAGGAACCTGCTTTCATATTATCATGAAGATAAGACAAAGTTTATTTTCTCCTTAGGGTAAGGCAAATAAGCAAACATAGAAAGACAGTCTGTGACACCCCATTCCAGATTTAACAATTTTTCTAGCTTTCTCTTTTAGAAAAGTTGGGTTCACACCAAGTTTTGGTCTCTCGGTTCTATTGCGATAGTCTTGAATAAAGTCTTCTTACTAGTTTAACTTTATCCAGTGAAATCTTTGCGTGGACAATACTTATACCCTTGGCTACCCTCTATCCTATGTCTCCTTAAAAACTCAGTGTCCCTCACCCCTTCAAGGAAATATGAAGTTGCAATATACATTCATGGCATATGTTGTAAGGATGTAGTGAAATAATTTTTGCTAGAAAGTTTTGGAATTCTTATTCATAACTACTGTAGTTCCTTTAGAAACGTGCCAATAAAAATCCAGAAATTTAAAATCATACATCTATTGGCTAGGAATTACATAGTTTTTGATAACTATATCTTAAGCATGCAACATAAGAATATGTTTTAAATATTGAATATAAAATAAGAGATCTGAGATCATTTGTTGCCAAGGGTCCATATGGACTTGATATCTGTTTAGAAGAATTTTTTCATATAAGTTTATTACTTCCTAGGAATTAATTTCCAAAATATAAATCCTTTATATTGTTACCATCAGCAACATTCCTTGCCTCCTCCTTGTCATCAGCATTATTATAATGTAGTAGAATATCCACATTATAGAACAACAAATGTGTTGTTAATATATACACATGCCTTATTGAACAGGGTTTGGGAAATGAATGGCAAAGTGGTATTCAGGTATGAGTACTCAAACATCTAATTAGCAAGAAGTGTACTGGAATAGAACAGGTTAACATGACTTGGGATCTGCAAGTCTAGAATGAGGGCAGGTGGCTCACGGTTATTAATGAAGTTCAGGAGGTTTGGGAAGGGATGCTGCCACATCAACAAGGATATTCACAGAAAGCAAATACGAGGTACAAGGAAGCAGGTGCTGACGTAAGAGGTTACCCTGTGAGAGAAGACACAAAAACAGAACTAAAAAGCACATCAAAGTTTTACTGGGAAGAGACCGAGGAACTGGCACTTGAAATTTCATACAGGCAAGGATAGTTTCGTCTTAGGAAAACCTAGGATTTTGTGTTCCTTACTAAATATAACTAACAAAAAAATCTCCTTCATTTTGGCAGCTGAAGGTACCACCAGATAGGTAAGCATTCAAAGGCACAGTGTCTCAGTTGATTAAAATAACACAATGGGCCTTTTCTCAGCATTCCCCTTCTGCTAAAAGGTCTATGTGAGTCAGAGTTTATTCCAACACTGACAGATAAAACTCACGCATGCTTCCTATGTTTAAGAAACCTATCAGTCACTGTAAAAGAGAAAAGAGCAAAAATGCAAACATGTTTCTAGAAATGTAATAGCAAAAAAGAAAGGAACTATGATGAAAAGAGAGATTATATTTGAAATATGTAGAGATTTGAATTTGAATAAACAGAGATAATTTAGGAAATAAAAGACAATTATTGAAATGGCAAGACTTTCGGAAAAATTTAAAAAAGCATTCATGCCATACAGTAACACCAGGCTCTGATGAAAAACAAGTTCTCAAAATCAGAAATCTTGCCTGAATGTCAATCAAATGACATGATTATATACACATATGTATATAAGACACATATATTATACATATATATAATTCTGCGTGAGGTAACTAAACTGTGCCAGTTTGATAGTTTGACAACCGTATTTCCTACCAATTTTACTGGCACATTGTAAAAGAAGTGAATCACAAGCCTAATGTCACTATGTAAACCAACCTTAAATATAAATATATCATAGGCCTAAATATAAAAGCTAAAAATATTCAAACTTCTAGATGGAAATAAAAGAAAACACTTTATTTACATTAAATTGCGAAAATATTTAAATCTTAAACAAGATGCATACATGTCAGAGAGAAGGGAAGGGAAAGAAGAAGAAGGGAGAAAGAATAAAAAGAGGAAGGAAAGAAAGCAGGAAGGCAGGCAGGAAGAAGGAAGAAAGAACATACTTTGGGGCGGCACCTGTAGATCAGTGAGTAGGGCGCTGGCCCCATATACCAAGGGTGGGGGGTGGAAACCCAACCCTGGCCAAACTGCAACAAAGAACAGCCAGGCGTTGTGGCGGGCACCTGTACTCCCAGCTACTTGGGAAGCTGAGGCATGAGAATCACCTAAGCCCAGAAGGTTGAGGTCGCTGTGAGCTGTGATGGCACAGTACTCTACAGAGGGTGACATTGAGGCTGTCTCAAAAAAAAAAAAACTTTCAAATGTTTACTTTTATAATACAAATTGCTAGGAAAACAAAAAGACAAGTGAAATACTGGTAGAAAATATTTGCAAACCTTATAAATGGTAAAGGTCTTATATCTAGAATTTATAAAGAATGGCTATGGTTCAATAATAGGAAAATAAATAGCCTAATAACTAATAAGCTAACTAAACGGACATTTTGCAAAAGAAAAAATAAAAAGACTAGTCAGCACAAATAACTGGGCTTGTGAAAGAACCTTCAACCTGGTTGTTCTGATTATATTTTTGTCTCCTTATTTCTAATTTTCAACATTGAGCTGATTATGTGTGTGTATATGTATGGATTTTTATGCATGCATGTATATACCTATACCTACCTTCATATATACAGACACGGATGTGCATGCATGTGTGCATAGATGTGTATACATCTATGTAAGTACAGTCATGGGTCATGTAATGATGGGGATATGTTCTACAAAATGAATACTAGACTATTTTGTCATTGTGCCGACATGAAGTGTATTTACACAAAGTAGGGGATCAGCCTGTTACACACCTGGGCTATTTGGGATAGTTATTACTCTTCTAGACTGCAAATGTACACAGCATATTACTGTACTGAATACTGTAGGAAATAATAATACAGGGTATCTAAACATAGGAAAGGTACAGTAAAAATATGGCATCAAATACAAGCAAAGATAACTTGGATAGTAGAATCCGTGTCATGAAATGGAGCTTGTAGGACTGAAAGTTGTTCTGGGTGAGAGCAAAACTTCAGCCTCCTTACACTGCAAGACTTTGTATTTCTCCCACAGTCCATAACACTCTGCAGCCCACTATGTTATGGTGGTGGGTTCGTATTGCCTGTTTCTATCCACTATGGTGAAAATATCACAAGCTGGCTAATTTTGTCATTTTTGTTTTCTCATGAGCCCCAATTACAGTAGCACCTGATACATAGGACACTCCTCACAAAAATTATTTCTTAACTTGACATACGGATTTAAAATGAATTACTTATACAAATATTCTTTTCTTTTTTTTCTGTTTTAATAGAAATTTTATTATTTTCCTTTTTAAAACATTTCAGAACATTAAGGGGCTACAAATTTTTGGGCTACATCCTAGAGGTAGCTGTGCCCATACCCAGATATGTTCATGGGACCCATTAGGTCGGTGTATTCCCCTCCCCTTCCCACCTCGCCCCCGGGTGCTTCCCACCGAGGTTTACTTCCCTGTGTGCCTCAGTTAGTTCCATTTTAATGGTGAGTACATGCTATTTGTTTTTACATTTTTGAGATAATTCACTTAAGAGAACAGTCTCCAGTTCCATTCAGGTTGTTACAAAAGATGTCTTTTTAGTGGGTGAGGAGTACTCCATGGGGTACATAGGGGACATTTTATTTAAACCTTGGTGAATTCACAGGCAGTGGGTTGATTCTGTGTCTTTACAATTGTGAATTATACTACAATAAATACTTGAATGCAGGCATCTTTTAGATGCAATGGCTTCTTTTCCTTTCCGTGAATATCCAGTAGTGGGATAGTTGGATCAAAGGATAGGTCTACTTTTAGTTCTTTAAGGAATCTCCATACTGTTTTCCATAGAGATTATACTAATTTTCAGGCCCACCAACAGTGGATAAGCATTACATTCCCTCTGAATTCATGCCAGCATCTATTGCTCTTGGACCTTTTAATAAAATCCATTCTAACTAGTGTGAGATGTTTGTTTTTACATTTTCAAGATGTAAAATCTCATTGAGGTTTCAAGTTGCCTTTGGCTGATGCTGAGTATGACAGTGAACATCCTTGCCCCTCTTGGCCATTTGTCTTTCTTCTTTCAGTGATTCCTTGTGCCCCTGTTATTTCTGCCTCTTGGTGTTATGAACACTAAGTCAAATGATCTGTTTCAGATATGAAGAACTTTGAATATTGGGAAAGCATTCAAAAAGAGAAAAACATTGATTATACATTTCAAAAATAATACCTAACAACAAAATTAGAGTAACCAGAATTATTTATCAAGGATTCAGAATGGTGACTTAAAATCAATATTTGAGACTAAGAAGGAAATTAGAGAAGCATAAAATGAGCTTTTCCCTCTAAAGTTCCAATTTTAGTTCTATTCAGTGTGGTCACATTCAGTAGTTTTAGTTTATTTAAATTGCCATGCACAAGTTAAAAATCATAATTAAGCAAACCTAAACCCGTACAAAAATTTTTACTCATTTAAAAAAATCAATGAGTCTTTTGTCTTCCTAACTCTGTGACTAATAGTGTGCCTTACCTCTGCTTGTATAATACCACACCAGTCAGTAACAACAACCAAACAAATGGTGTGAGATATAAAGCACTTTTCACCACTTATGACATATGAACCTCAGAATAAATTAAAGTTTTTTAAAAATGATGTTACTACTGATATGGCGGTTCATAGAAAAGGGGAATATACACATTATTTAAAGGTCTATAATGAATTCACAGGGTTACAATGGATTGAAACTAAGACACAAACCAACTCTTCGAATTTGCCAAGCAACACTCGGCTTGCATTGTACATTAAGATGCAAGTATTTCTTACAGCTGCATTATTTTTCCTGCAAGGGATCAAGAATAGAGTTCTCATGTATTTTATAAACCACAGTGTGAACAAACCTTGAAAGCTAAGATTGGTGGAAGACAAGTCTAATTGTGCTATATGAGTATCTAATTTGACATTGATTTTTAAATTCATAAGTCACATAATATATCACTTTGTTTTTTTTATTTTAGGATCTAAAAATCATCTTCATACGTGAATTCCAGCAGATATCACATGCAGCACGTGTAGGCACCAGGCAGTCATAACTCTCACGTGGTCAACTTGACGGGTCTCTTAACTATTCTCAGTCTTCCCCTTGTAATCCCCTAAAATATGGTTTGGTACATAGGAGGGTTTTGTTGTTGTTGTTTGTCTGTTTGTTTTTTCTTTTTCTCAGAAAAAGTAAGATCTGAAAAAGTAAAGAAAGGAAATTCAATATGACATACAGAGGGATCTTTTAAGTTAGAAGTTTCGCGATCTACCTGTGATTAGAAATGGCTGAAAATAACAGATTATTTAAGATGTAAAATATAACCAGAGGAATAACAAAATCTTCATATAATTTAAAACCATTGTGAACTTCTGCTTTCTTTACAATGTTGTACAAATAAATGAAGAAATTTAAGAAATTTCACATGATTAAGGCCTACTGATTAAGTTTTTATAAGCCAGCTTCAATTTGGTCTTCTTTAGTGTGCTGAGAGGCAACAGAACAATGGGACAGGTAAGAGTCCTTAATTATCATCAAAGCTGGGACCTAATACTGGGCCCCAAACCTTCTTCATCTCCCCTGTCCACATGACCCCAACCATCACCCAAAGCCAGGCCCTAACCATAGACCTCACCGAAGAGCCTCAAACCCTCTTCATTACACAGGCCCACCAAATCTATTCATAACTCTAATCTGTAACCTCACTCTAGCCCTCACCCAAGGGCTCTCTTCATGCTCCGTGACCACCTGACCCCACACATTACCCAAAGCAGGACCTCATCAGGACCTTATCAGTAGTCTGCACCCAAAGGTCCTGAATCCACTTCAGCTCCCAGGCCCACCTGACTCTAAATATCATCTAAGCCAAGCCCTATCACTAGCCCTCACACCAGGGCTCTGAGCTGTCTCCAACATTCATGGCCACCTGACCCCAATCATCACCCAAAGACAGACCCTAACACTATCCTTCACCCAAGGGCCCCAAACCATCTTCAACCCACAAACCAGCCTGACACTACCAATAATCTTGATATAGGGTGGGTGGCACCCCAGCAAGCTGAGCCAAGCCGAGGGGAGGATCTGCTGCCTCCACCCTAGTGGTGTTGGTGTGGCCACAGTCAACAGAAGAACCGGGAGGTCAACAGGGGAGCCTGCAGGAGGCTCCGGTAGCCTGAGGGGCCAGACAACTGATGGGGAGACCAGTGCCTTAGTATCTCCCTTGCCTTGCACTTGTAGCTGAAAAGGGAACCCCGTCCCCATTTCCTAGGCCTGGTCAATTTCATGGCCTGGCTAGTTTCAGGAATGGTCTATCTCCATTCATTAATGTACTCATTCATCTTACCCTTGCCAAGGGACTGTATCCATTCATTTGTTACCAAAGCCTGGCCTAATGTAACTACATAGGACTCATGCGACTACATATACCCCTAGACAAAGAACAAAGGCAGAGACAAAGAGAAAGAAAGATATAAAGAGAGAGCGAGAGACAGTGCTTTCTTCCCACTTGAGTTTTTCTCTCTGCCAGGAGCTTTGGTGTTTTTTTTCTCGGTATTCTTTTCTGTAAAATAAATCCTGTCTTACCACTGATCTGTGGTTTGAGGATGCATTCTTCAAATCATCGAGATCAAGGACTACTGAAGACGAAATTCTGGTATCAACTTGAAACTAGATCCTCACTCTAGCTCTCACCCCAAAACACCAAACCCATCTTCATCTTCCAGGCACACCTGAAACTAACCATCA